>NC_079451.1:43768659-43843659 GCF_903798145.1 Danio aesculapii | reverse complement strand
TAAAACATTAAGAAGTCTTTATTTATTAAGTATACATAAATAATAATATATTAATAATAATATGATAATAATATGATGATAATGATAATAATAATAATGACAATGATAATAATAATAATAATAATAATAATAATAATAATAATAATAATGATAATAATAATAATAATAAAGTAATAGTAATAATAATATAATAATATAATAATAATAATAATAATAATAATAATAATAATAATAATAATAATAATAATAATAATAATAATAATAATAATAATATAATAATCATTATTATTATTATCATTATTATTAATGCACATCTATATTAAGCATTTTATTCTTCAAAAAACTGTAAATCTTTTATGTCGGGCTGTTTGCATAGATTTTTGTGTTTAAAATTAGGAAGGACACTACAAGGGATAATAATAATAATAATAATAATAATAATAATAATAATAATAATAATAATAATAATAATAATAATAGTAATAATAATATTAATAATAATAATAATAATAATAAAAATAATAATAATTATTATTATTATTAGTTAGTTGTCACCATAATTTCCCTTTAGATTGATTGCATGAAGAATTGCAAACAAATGTTAACTTTTTTTAATTGATATGCAAATGAGGCATCATTTCGTGAAATATGCACTGATTAGCAAAAAAGCTGAACAATGATGAAGTCATGTTCGAAATTATTGTTTTATTTTTCTGTCATAATAGAGTCCAAGGATTTTACATATTTTTTATCACTCCATAATTCAGAAAATATGTTAAATAAACTTGGCTTCATCCAACTTGTTTGAAATGTATGTAAGTTAGTGCATACATGTATTTCATTAAACAATGGCTTATTTAATATTACAATAAAAATTGTAATGAAAAAAGATGTACTTTTTAATGAAATTAATATATTAATTCTGTTTTTCCACCCAATTCACCCACACTGTGAATAGGCTCATTTTACAAGTCACCTAGAGTTAAACTTTTGGATTTAACTATTTTTTAATCCATTCAGCTGATGCCTGGTTCTGGCAGGGGCTTAGCTTAGCTTAGCATAGATCATTGAATCGGATTAGACCATTAGCATCTCACTCAAAAATGACCAAAGATACTTTTCCTATTTAAAGCTTGACTCTTCTGTAGTTACATCGTGTACTAAGACTGATGGAAAATGAAAAGTTGCTATTTTCTGATATGGCTAGGAACTATACTCTTATTCCAGCGTAATAATCAAGGAACTTTTAAGTCAATATAATAAATGTGACCTGCTGCATGCACAAGAACCGTGCCTTGGAACCATGGAGACTATTTATATTGATAGATATAGATATATCTATCTATTTGAACTGGAATATACAGAAGTTAGCTGATTTTCAGGTCCTCTGTAATATCATTGCATCTTCTGTGTTCATTGATTCAAAGTTTATTGATTATTGCGCCAGAATAAGAGTATAGATCCTAGCCATATCAGCCTGAAAAATAGCAGTTTTCTATCAGTCTTAGTATACGATGTTACTACAGAAGAGTCAAGTTTATATTTGAAAATTATCATAAATCTTTTGGTCAATTTTTAAACAAAATGCTAATGGTCTAATCTAATTCAATGATTTATGCTAAGCTAAGCTAAAAGTGCTCTTGTCAGACCATGAGATCAGCTGAATGGATTCAAAAATGGTAAAACTCGTCTGTTTAACTGTGGGAGTTATAAAGCGAGCCTATTTTTAAAAAATTTAAATAAATTTTTTAAAAAGTGGAGTGTTCCTTTAAGGCTGCAGAATTGTCCGAATATGAGGAGACTGTAATGAAATGGAGCGATGGCGAATTGGAGTTTTTCGTGCTCTGTTCTCATTTAGTGCTGAATAAGAGATAAGCAGTTTTTTTGGGAGCAGACTTGGGAGGTCTGTGTAATACACATGCATCTTCACGCCGCCGCAGGTGTGATTACAGACTCTGATAGCGAGAGACCTGTAGATTAATACTGTACAGCAGATGGATTTAGCCACACGATAAGAGCCAGGGGAGTGAGACGACAGAGAAGACTGGGAGATTGTGTTAGAGCCTGATCCGCTGCTAGCTTTATTAAAAACAGCTGATAGATGAGCCTCTGGTCTTACAGTGGAGGGGCATTTCTGAAGGGTTCCTGAATTTTTGGGTTTTGTTTTTTAAAATAATCCACACGGAGCATGTTATTGCTCAGGAGTGAACACTATTTTTTTTCTAAAAAAAGGACAAATGAGAAAGTAATGATAATAATAATAATAATAATAATAATAATTATTATTATTATTATTATAGTAGTTATAATAATAATTATTATTATTGTTACTATTATTATTATTATTATTATTATTAGTTAGTAGTAGTAGTAGTAGCAGTAGCAGTAGCAGTAGTAGTAGTACTATTGGTTTCGCCCAGTCCAAAGACATACGGTATAGGTGAATTGGGTAAACAAAGTAGAAAAAAGCAGAAAGGGCATCCGCTGTGTGAAACAGATGCTGGAATAGTTGGCGGTTTAATCCACTGTGGCGACCCCTAATAAATAAAGGGACTGAGCTGAAGGAAAATGAATAAAGAAGTGAATTATTATTATTATTATTATTAGTAGTAGTGGTAGTAGTAGTAGTATAAAAAATAAAAAATACAGATCAATTACAGATATACAATATTCTCATAAAATGACAGTAATAATAATTGTAAAATAAGAATATAAAAATATAGAATAAATAAATACATCCTAAAAATCCTATGTGTTTATTAATCAATATAAAATGACTTTCATAGTCATATCTTTGTATATTACTTAGTATATTTTATCTTTCACATTCAAACTATTTAAAATTAAAGCAGCTAAAATTAAATTAACCAAATTAACATTGAAATTTCCCTAAAATGTATATATAATTTTAATGATAACAGGATTATTATAGTGGCAGGATTATTATAGGAACCAGGATTATTATAATGGCATTTTTTTTCATATAGTATTATATTTTGATGCTTTTTTGCTGTCATTCAATTTCACTTTGTCGTTCTACCAGTTTTAGGGGATTTATTTTTGTTTTAGTTTTAGCATTTATCCTTTAAGTAGGCTAACGACATGCATTAGTTGATATAACTAATTTTATTCTGTGGCGAAATAAATGTTTATTATCAAAAGAAATTCTATTGACATTTTTCTATTCAATTTTAGTTTGTTGTAAAGTTTGGTAATGTTTTATGCAAGTTTGGTAATCTATTTATTCAAAATGTATATTATTATTTATTATTTATACACATTCTATTTTTTATTTCGGTTAGTTTGGAGGCATTTAGTTGTAAATATATTTTTTTGTCAAATTTCTGACATGAATGTTTTCATTCATCATTTATTTTCCTTTAGCTTAGTCCCTTATTTATCAGGGGTTACCATGGCGGAATGAACGCAACTTATCCAGCATAGTTTTACTCAGCGGATGCTCTTCCAGCTGCAACCCAGTACTGGGAAACACCCATACACACTCATTCACACACATACACTACGGCCAATTTAGCTTATTCATTCATTCACTTTCTTTTTCGGCTTTGCCCTTTATTTAATAGGGGTCACCACAGCGGAACGAACCGCCAGTTTATCCGGCATATGTTATAAGCAGAGGATCCCCTTCAAGCTGCAACGCAGTACTGGGAAACACCCATACGCACTCATTCACACACATGCATTACAACCAATTCAGCTTATTCAATTCAACTATATGTCTTTGGACTGTGAGGAAAACCGGAGCACTTGGAGGAAACACATACCAAACACGGGAAGATATAAACTCCACACTGAAATGCCAACTGACCCAGCTTGGACTCGAACCAGTGACCTTCTTGCTGTGAGGCGATAGTGCTAACCACTGACCCACTGTGCAGTTTATTGTTTTGTACTGCAGTTTATTAGTCTGCTGGTTGACTATTAAAGTTGCCAAACAACATACTATCTAACTGTATTAAATGTAATATTTACAGTCGTAGTTGAGCAATGATCTGCATTTTCCTGTAGCTTTTCCCATCAGAGACATTAATAACAATATTTGCCATATGATACGACTTTTAATGTGCATAGTAGCTCAGATTGTTAGCTCTGATGTGAAGATTTAAACAGTTTGCGATCTCCACTCTGCTTCACTGTTGTCTATGGGAAAAGGATGGAGGTTTTTGTGTTTTCTCTTTCTCTCTGGGAGTGTGGTGATATCTGGCCCTCTGGCCCTCCGCCAGCTTCAGTCTCTCTGCCGGTTTGTGCCTCTGAAATGGAGTCATTGTGTGGACTCACATACTGGAGGAAAAACAGTGTGTTTGGAAAAGCTTTTTAGCAAATATTGGCGCACTATACTGTACCGCGCTGTTCCTCTCCACAGTAAGGCTCAATCAGACAGTAATGCACAAACACAACATATTTCTGATGTCTGAAATTTCAGCATTGCCAGTGTGGGGTTTCACAATTCGTTAGTGTAGACTGTAAAGTATTGATTTTGACCATTATATACATTTATACATTTTGTGATGCAGTTCATTTTGGTATACAGTGTAAATAATATCCGTAAATTAGTAGTTTTCAGTATTTTGTCATTCATGTTTTTATTTTTCCCCTTTTATTTATGCTTGCACTATAGGATTTTGATCTGTCCTCCAGCAACTTTTAACCTTTAAATGTTCAAAAAAGTAACTTTTATTAACATTTTTAAGAGTTTAAAAGTTTAAACTGATATATTAAAGTTGTATATTTCGCTACAAATACCTTGTACTAAACTGCCAATACTTTTTCTGTTATTTTACATATTATTTCTTACGCATTATATTATTTCAATCTATTAAAATGTCAATAAAAGTCACTTTGTTAAACTGGAGAGTTGAATTTTCAGACAGAGCAGAGATTAAGATCCCATAGTGCAATTCACAACCATAAATAAATGGAAAACTCTTGCTAATCACAAAATATGGAAACAGTTAATTAACAGATGTTTTTATTAAGTATTTGAGTATAATTGGGTGTCCAAAATATTGTTTATTAAATAACATCAAAAAAGTTAATCATATTTCGTATCAATTTTTATCAAAATTTTATAATTTGTTTACCTGAATATGTACGCTTATTGACAAACCATTGCTGCATGGAAAACTATGCAACACTTTTCAGTTTTGATGTTGTTTTTTGGAAATAAATATGTAGATTTCATAAATTTGTACTGTTTTGAGCAATTTTGAGTTGATTGTTGTTATAGATTTGATTCAATGATATATTCAAATAAAAGCATATCTATATATTTAGCATCAGAGAACTGAGTTTTTTTTGTTAAATTACTTTAACAAAATTATTTTTTTTACAGTATTTTTTTGTAGAAACATCAAAGTCCTTAAGATTAGACACATATTAACTTGTTTGTTTTAGCTTATAACTTTAATTAGTTTTTATGTCTTCAGTTATTTTAACTTGTTTTATGCTTAAACGTAATTAAAATACTCAAATTAAAGAGATGAACTATGAACACAAAAAAATTGCAGCCTGTTTTTTTTTGTTAAATCAAAGAAACATTTCTAGTCATCTCATTTACACCCGTCATACTGACTAAAAATATTAAGTTAAACTTTGTATAACTAAACAAACTGAGTTAAAGCCTGATTAGCTCTTAATATTAGTTAAAATAACATAAAAACATTGTTTTCATGACTTTTTGTCATGTCATTTCCACCAGGCACCAATACCATAAGACCGTAATATTAGGTTAGAATTAAGTCGTGACATCAGGTGACCAAAATTAAATGTCTGTCCAGCGTCTAAATACAATGTTATTTTGACATCCAATAATCTTAAAACAAAAAATCTTAAACCAATGTCATATTGATGTCAAATACTGACATTTATTCATCAGGTATGGCAACCAAGGTCTAATAGACGTCATAGTGGTACACAATGTTTAATACGTCACAACGTCAAGCTGTAACATTGTTAGACGTTGATATTTGGTTAATTTAGGTTGAAGGTTGGACATTGATGTTGGCCTGACGCTGGGTTCTGCCAACCCGATTTTCATTTTCAAACAAAATGCAACGTCCCTACGTTGCTGGGTCATTGCAGTGCAGATTGCGGCAAACCATTTAAGTTTTGAAACAAAATGATGTGAGTAGTGCAAAATTATATATATATATTATATATATTTATTATATATTATATATTATATATATTATAATTATTTCATAACTCATTAGGTTTGAGTTCTGCTTAATATAATCAGTTTATGAGTTACCATAACTCATTTGCATTAAGTCAAAATAATGTTTTTATTTTAAGTTAAGCTAACTTATTTTATTTAGTGATTTTCAGTTTTACAGGGTTTTTGATTATTGATGTATATATACACACACACAGTTGAAGTCTGAATTATTATCCCCCCTGAATTATTATCCCCCCTGTTTATTTTTTTGCCCAGTTTCCGTTTAACGGAAAGAGGATTTTTTCAACACATTTCTAATCATAATAGTTTTAATAACTCATTTCTAATAACTGATTTATTTTATCTTTGCCATGATGACAGTAAATAATATTTGACTAGATATTTTTCAAGACACTTCTGTACAGCTCAAAGTGACATTTAAAGGCTTAACTAGGTTAACTAGGCAGGTTAGGGTAATTAGGCAAGTTATTGTATAACAATGGTTTGTTCTGTAGACTATCAAAAAAAAAAATTAGCTTAAAGGGGCTAATAATTTTGACCTTAAAATGGTTTTTAAAAAATTTAAAGCTGCTTTTATTCTAGCCCAAATAAAGCAAATAAGACTTTCTCTAGAATACAAAATATAATCAGACATACTATGAATATTTCCTTGCTCTGTTAAACATCATTTAGGAAATAATTAAAAAAGAAAAAAAAAATCAAAGGGGGCTAATAAGTCTGACTTCAACTGTATATATATATATAATTGCTGAATTTATGCACAGCATTTAATAAAATATTTTAAATAACTGTAATTAAATTGCAAAAAAAAAAGGAGAAAAACTGTTGTGAAAACTTGTACTCCAAAAATGTTAACCAGCCGACCAGCTATTGTACCATAAAATATTTACATGCATCTTTAAGAAACCCAAGCTCTATATTCCCCATCCGCCGCACACCATTAAAACCCAGTGTCCATTCGAGTGCCAGTTTTCCATCACCTCTGTCAAAAGTTTCATCTCTATCAGCTCTTCTCCAGCGCATTTTACAGCCTCATTACCTGTTTAAAAGACATGGCTGAGCGGAATATGCTAAAACAGAGGCGCCAAGCACTCCAGGAAACAAAAAAAATAAAATCCAATTTAAATGTAATGGTGTTTAATATTTATTGAAAAAAAAATGTACAGAAAATGTAAGGCGCTGGCCGGGATTTGCATAAATTGTTCTGCGAATGTGTTTTGTCCCGTTCTGCACACACGGACGTCTCTTTGCTGCATATTTTAAAGGGTGTTTTGGTGCAGGTGAAAGAGAAGAGCGTCCGAAAGCTTCAGGAGAGTCTATATGCTCCGACGCTTTCATTAAACAAGTGTCATAGCCGGACACTGAAGCATGCCAGTGCGGCTCTTAAATATTTGATTCTGTGGTGTTTATGGAAGAACGCAATGTGATTTACTTGCTCCTGACAGCATGGATGTTGCATAGACCTCATCAGGAGCACTGGAGTCTCTCTCTCTCTCTCTCTCTCTCTCTTTCTCAATCACTCTGTGTCACTGTGTTCATTCATGCTATGAAAACTCACATGCATGACTTGCAATAAAACCCAGTGTTGTTAGTCATGAACTCTAAAGTCTAGATTTTTCAGTAATTGGGATCCGTTTATCTTTTTCCTTTCTTTTTTTTAATGACAAATTTGTGTTGCACCCTGTTTTTGCATGATTTTAGAGATAAAGTAAGATTGTTGACAGTTTTTGCTCTTTGCACTGGAAATTAATCATATTAAAAATAAAGAAATTAAACATCTCTCAAGAGTAAGTTTGATTTTAATGCAATTAGGGATGTATTCATTTCATTTAATTTGTTTTTTTTATTAGTTCATTCTGTTTTCATTTCTGTCAGTTGGGGTGTTTTAAAAAGAATTTTTTTTATATTATTATTATTTATTTATTTATTTATATTTTTATTTATTTATATTTATTTATTATATTTATTTATTTATTTATTGTTATATTAATTTCTGAAAGCCACAGTAAAAACACCTAATATTAACAACTTTATTAATCCTACCAGGGGCAATTAAATTAGGGCAGTAGCATTTCATGATACAACAAACACATAAAGAGACAAATCACTTATGAACAATATTTAAAAACACAATTTAAAAACACAATCCAGCACTAACCTGTGTACGTTAGTGTATGTTTAATTTCATTTAGATTGTTTTTATTTATTGATCCTTGTATTCATTTCTTTCAGTTGGTGTGTTATTTTTAAATTAATTAATTAATTAATTATTATTATATTTACTTATTTAATGGTATTAATATTGTTTATAATATTTTCTATCAGCTACAGTGTAAAAGAGCTGCAAGTAGGGCACATTTATTTTATTTAGTTTGTTTTTTATTCGTTATTTATTGTTTTCATTTCTGTCAGTTGAGGTGTTTTTTTAATTAATTAATTAATTAATTAATTATTATTATTATTTAGTTTGTTTATGGTATTAATATTGCTTATATTAATTTATAAAAGCTACTGTGTAAAATAGCTGTATTAAAGCCTAAATAAAACTATAAGTCGATGTAATATTTTTGATCCTTTTTACATTTTTTCCTCATTTTTTGTGGGGGTTTATTTACATCAGTTAGGCTGTTTGTAATTTTGCAATTACATTTAGTCATCTAGCAGATGCTTTTATCCAAAAGCCACTTATGAGGATAATTAAAAAAAATTATTAATAATTTTTTTACTTGTATGTTTTACATATTTTCATCATAATTCATTATAATCTCACAATAATATGATAATATATGTCTAAAGTCTATATCCACTTTGTGACTTATGTAAAACTGTAATTATATGACAGGACATTTATGACAACAAATGTTTTTATGTTATTTTTACTTATTTTAATAAATTAGTCAGGTTCCAGCAAATGTTTAAGTTATAGAAAGTTTAACTCTATTTTAGTCTGTTTGCCGTAAATTGAGATGCTAAAAATCTCTTTTTCATGTCTAAAATGCTTCTTGATTTAAGAATTTTTGAAAATGATGAAGATTTGAAAATATTATTTATTTATTTATTTATTTATTTATTGTTTATTTATTTATTTATTTATTTATTATTTTCTTAGAGCAAGCAAAATAATTTGCCAATAGTGTAAGTAAAATATTTGTTTTTTTGTCTTGAAATAAAACTATTTTATGTACCCCATTGGCAGATTATGTTGCTTGCTTGCTTTATTATATTATTTATTATTTATTTATTTATTTATTATTTATTTATATTTTTTAAAAAAAAATTTATTTAATACAAAAAATAAATTTATATAATAAAATAAATAAAAATAATACATTTAAGTGGGTTTGAAATAAGATTACTTTACTTACCCCCATTGGCAGAATATGTTGCTTTATTAAGAAAAACACTCACTTCCTTTAGACTTATTTCTGAAAATAAGGACAAGCTAAATAATCTAAGAAAAAAAGCAGGATGAAATATCAGGCCACTGGTCAGTGTGTGAGTGTTTCAAGGACTGACGGCTGGTGTCTCCGCAGGCTCTGTGTGTGGAGGTACGGGCAGACGGAGGGGCATCTCCTCAATTCTGCGCCTCTGTCAGCGGCTGCTGGACGGGCCTGAACATCAGAGCTCCGAGTCCGAGCGTCAGTCTCTACAGCTGCTGCAGGTCAACCTGGAGAGACGCTGGGAGGCCATCGTCATGCAGACGCTTCAGTGGCAAAGCCGACTCAAACGATCACTCGGCAGAGACCAGGTCACATACGCTTTACACTACAGCTACAAGACAACACATGCACTGCGTAAAACAGGCTCTAAACCCTCTAGTATTAAATTCAACTCACTTCATCTTTATTTCTATAGCACTTTTTACAATGAAGATTGTGTCAAAGCAGCTTAACATAGAAAATCTAGTCAATTGAAACTGCTTCAGTCCAAATTCAGAGGTGAAGTTCAGTTTAGTTCAGTAGTGTAGTGTAGATTTTCACTGCTTAAAGTCCAAACACTGAAGAGCAAATCTATCAATGAGCAGCTCCACAAGTCCCAAACCAAACAAGCCTCAAGGAACAAACTTCACCAATTAACAAAAGTGAAGGAAAAAACTAGTAGACTTGAGATTCAACCTCTTCCCAAAACTAGCATTAGCCAACAAAAGTTGTACACTCAAAAAATGACTTTTGCTGCTTGTTCAAACTACTTATTTAAAATGAGTTGAAACAACACAATTCTCAATTTTTGGGGGACAATTAAATTTTTTGGTCTCAAGCCACTTAAATTTGTAAAAACAATTAAGTTAATTGATAGGTGTTGCGACAACATTGGCATTGTGTGGTACACAGCATTTTTTGCAATTTAAATTCACTCAGTCAAACCAAATATTTGGTAACACTTTATAAAATGGTCCATTAGTTCATATTAGTTAATGCACTGACTCATAAACAAATAATTAGTATACAGTGGTAAATGCATTACTAATTATTTGTTCATGTTAGTCAATACATGTTTCCTGAATGTATTGTTCCAGCAAACATTTACAAACAGAATTGAAACTTGCAAAGTTGAACTACAGCTTTTATTAGAAGCCTAGTTTCCTTCTAATATAGGAAATATGGACTTAAATAGATCATAAGCATAAGCAAATATGTACGCTAACATACAGTACACTCTACCTTTATTATACATACCATACACTACCTGAAGTCTTGTTGTCGATCTCAGTTGTAAGTGCAATAAATAAAACCTTGACTTCTAGTTGATTATTTGGAAAAGTGGAAGGTAGATCCCAATCTGCATCCCAATCATCACAAATACTGCATAAGACGTATTGGAACGCGCATGAACCCAAGATTCTCACAGAAATCAGTCAAGTTTGGTGAAGGAAAAATTATGGTTTAGAGTTACATTCTGCGAAGGTGCTCCAGGATTGGCCAGCCCAATCACCAGATATGAACATTATTGAGCATGTCTGGGGTAAGATTGAGGAGGCGTTGAAGATGAATCCAATGAATCTTAATGAACTCTGGGAGTCCTGCAAGAACGCTTTCTTTGCCATTCCAGATGACTTCTTTAATAAGTTATTTGAGTCATTGCAGAGATGTTAAGTGTAATAAGCGTAATCTAGAGGCCTTTGCCTTTTATATAAGCCACTTTTTGATACCAAATGATCAACTAGATGTCAAGTTATTATTTGTTGTTCCTGAAACTTTGAAAGGCGACAAGACTTTTGTCAGGTAGTGTACATACATACATATATACTTGCCATTTAGTTTGTTTGCTTTTGCTGCATACGTGATTGTGGGACCCACATAATAAAACAAAATATCAGAGAATAAAACAGTGTTTAAGCACTTAAAACATTTAAGCATTAATCTAATATTATTCTAATCTTTAAATTTCAATGAATACCTCCAAAACATCCCTAATGATAGGTCTAAACAACAAGGTTCTAGCTAGTTAGTTTCTTCAACAATGCATGGTACGTTAATAGTTCAGCAGCGAGTTACGTGGTTGTTTGGGGTTGTCAATTTAATTGCGTTTGAGATGGAACGCGGTACTGTTTACTAAAACTGTGCGCTGTGTACTGTATATTATTTTTAAAAAGGAGTTGTAGGCTCTGTTTGCATTATTTAGCAGCTAAAGGAATTATGCAAATTGGCTCAAACAAGCTCAAAAACACTGTTTGCACGGTGCAATTTCCCATCTTGCAAATGCATGCATACACCGCTTTTAATTAAGCAAACATAATTTGCTACTTTGACTAAAATAAGTGCTGAAAGTAATTTATGTAATTAAAAAAGCATTGCAAATCTGTACCTGTTTAGTCCATTCAGCTCAATTTGTAGTATAGAAGGCATAACGTACATCCAGCTGGTGTTATATAAAGTGTAGGGGGTTTGTATCACTCTTTATGTCATATCTATAACTGTTATCCTGCTTAATTACTGTAGATTTTTCAGTTCAAATTCTCCTAAACACTGATAAATGGTGAGATAGATCCTTGCACTATTTGCTTGTAATGGATAGAAATCAATCAAATGTGAAGCTTGGTGTTTCAATCATTTAATGCATCCATTAAAATTCTAAAATTAGTGATATATGATTCTATAAATCAACATTTTGATATAATTTATTTAACTAAAAATCAGCATTTCCATATATTTTATTCAACCCACCCAAACTGTCATTTCAAAGACCTTCTTATACGTTTCTCCACTCAAACGAAGCTGTCCAGGACAATTTGTAAAGCAGAAATACACTTGCACCAATAATATAGTGCAGCACCACTGTAGCACTGCAATAAGAATGATGTATAAGGCAGGGAAAGTGGCCACATATTATTCTTGAATGCACAGAGTAAGGGGACAGTGGCTGGATGCGCTCCCCAGATACCCAATGTACTGTGAACTCAATCGATTACAGATGCTGCCAGAAATAACTGACTGTTCTTAATGCAGATTGAGTAACCCGTAGCAATGAAATAACTTGATCCGCTGTCCCCGTCCAGCACTGAAAGGAGAAAGCAGTCTCTTAAAGGACATAACATGCGCATATACCATGTTCAGCGCAGTATAAAAAGACTTCCCATCCTGAAAACGGAACCCTTAACTAGTTTCTTATTGTATGTGTGGGACCGTTACAGTGCGTGTTAAACGGGGGAGTGGGCCAAGGGCTAGACTTTGCCTTTTGTCATGTAGATGTTGTGCATTCCTGCATGGCAGCAGCAGGGCTCTGGGGAGGCTTCGTGCCTCATGCAGAAAAGCCCAGCAACCTGTTTGTGAATGTCCACTCACTTACACTGGAAAGACAAATTACTCGGCCCTCGCTCAGCTTGACCTTGCGGGGCTGAAGTGCAATTTCACTTTTTTTTTTTTTTTTTGCGGTTGCAGATGAAAAGAAAAGAAAAATAATAGGGAGAGTTTGTTTTTGTGAATACAGTACACTTTGTGAGATGATGAAATAGCTGACTGTTGAATGCTTCAGGAGGCCTTGCTCACAACAAGTCTTGTGTCTGAAAGAAATTCCAATCGTTACTCTTTCATTTTTTGGAGGATTTTTTCCTTTTTTTAAGTATATCAAGAATTCAGTTTGAAGGTCAATGAAAGACAATGGTTTTTAAGTTAACTTTCACCTGCTCTTAAACCAGTGCAATAGAGGCTGTTAAAAGGAGAAAGGCTTTAATTGACAATGTCAAGCTATTAAAGGATTTCACTATTACGCTGAATAGAAGATGGCAGAAATCTCATGCCTTACTAGACCGTCTTGTTTAACTTTCCACAAAATGGCAAAATTACTTTGGTAATGACGTGACTAAAGGTTATAATTAGTCTATCTGATTAAAACGTTATGTGCTGCAATCGGGGTACAAATGTTAGCTGAGGCAGCTAACTGAAATTATTTTTATTTGATTAGACTGATTGATTGTTCTCACAGTTGAGGCTTTTTATCATGCACTAGCAATCCAAGCCTGTGCATTAGTATTTTCCTCATCAGCAGATAGAGAATAAACAGAAATCTAAAAAAATTCATTTAATGGGATATATGACATACAAAGCAAGTGTTAGATTTGCCAGTTTATTAGATTAATGAGATAAAGAGGATCATATAAATAGACTCTTCCCGCTTAAACAAGATGCAAAGCAATTTGTGTCATCATGCCCTGTGCTGAATGCCCATATCTATGCGAAAATGTGTTGGTCATAAATTAACTTGGCATTTGATCTAATTAAAAGTACAATCAAGAGTTTATATGCCTTGTCATCTTGTTTTTTCTCTCTCTGCTGCAGGTCCCTGGAAACCTCATCGAGCCTTCGCTCATGGACCTCCATGGCCTGACAGAAGACTCTTGGGAGTGGGACGAGATGGACATGACAATCGATATGGAGACACAGAACGGTGAAGATGAGAAAACCCCTGGATCTACATCACACCTTAATTCCCCAAAGGAGCCTTCGAGTCTCACTGAGTCATGCCCAATTGACACACAGTGCGCTCCATCTTCCCATGTTTATCAGGTGTACAGTCTGCATAACGTTGAACTCTATCAACAACCCCAATATAATCACAATCATCTCTAGCTAAAGCCGAGCAATCACTGCTCAAGAGAGTGAGCATGGATTCATCCTTTTCCTCGGCTGAATCCCTACCTGATATCCTGGGAGACCTGCTGAGGGGGAAACAGAGGCTGCTATCGTATTCACCCAGGAGATCAGAAAGCGAAAGTGGGATAGTAAGTGAAGGGGACACAGAGACCTTGGGTAACTCTGAAATTTGCCTGCTGTGCCAGAGTGATGATTTAAAGTTTGCGTTACCCTCACTCCTCCTATCAGAGAAGATTCACATAATGGAGACAGAGTCTCAGATGAGGATATAGACAGAGTTTTGGAGCGTGCCAACAAGTGCGCTGAATATGGTGACAGTCTTACCATTGGGAAGAGAGATCAGCGATGCCATGGCACGAGAAAGAAGAGAGATGAATGTGGAGAAAGCAGAAAAAACATCGCAAGGAGCCTGTGAAGATCCTTGCCAAAGGCCGGGCTATGCCAAGAGTCTGGCGATGAAAATCCCAGCATGAGTGGAGATGATGAGAGAGTGACTACACACCGAAAGCTCCAAAAGGAGTTTGCACAGCTCTCCCAGGGGTCTTCCCTAGACTCCCTTTATGCAGTGGGAGAGCTTTTCCCAACAAGCAAAGACACACTCACTCGTAGCACTTCCCTAGAAAGTTGGCTTGCTCCGTGTAAGAGTGCAGAGGATGGGGAAGTAAGGAAAGTCTGAGGGACATCGGATCGACTGTGGAGCCCACTGGGGAACTGAGCAGAAGAACTCTAGAACTTCTGAAACGCCTTGAGAACATCCAAACCCCACTTGCTCTGAAGATGACGCGCAGTGTGTCTGACGTAACGCTCCAGAGCAGCTCACTGTGGCGTGGGTCACGCTCGACTGGCGCTCCCTCCTCCATTAACGAGAGCTCGGCAGCTTCCCTGACAGAGCTGAGCAGCACTGAAGACTCCTCGGTGGCATCCGAAGACTTAGCCGTGCAAATGAACCGCTGCATGGCTGCTGAATCCAATGCATCCTTCCGAAAACATTGCCACAGCCAGCAACAAGCTGATGAGACGGATGCAAGCATCAGTATGGTTGTTAACGTTTCTTGCACATCAGCCTGCACCGACGATGAAGAAGACAGCGATCTTCTCTCCAGCTCTACATTGACGCTCACGAAGAGGAGCTCGGTATTAAAGATGATGACTCTAGTGTAACCTCAGAGAAGAGTACATTGAAGGCTCCTTCGCTCTTGGGTTGGATTACATAAAGGGTGAGTTTCAAAGCTGGATGAAGCCTCGATCTCAGATTAGAGAAAAAACGAGGCAGATCTAGTGGATGAACTGCAGTGTGGCACCCTGTCTAGAGACATCCTGTCACCTATTAAGACCGCCAGCGATCTGCACTTACTCAGCAGATCTGCATTGAGACTCCTGGAAGCCAATACTAATGCTAAAAACGAGAGCCTCAAGCACCAGGAGGTGGATGGGAACCGCCGGGATGCCACCAGGAACTATATCAGCCGCTTTGTGGATGATATATGGAAAACGGCAATGTCGAGAGCTCTCATATCAAAGCCAAAGACGAAGATGATGAGCTGCTGAGGGAGGAGGGAAGTCTGCTAACCAAGAAAGGGGAGCCATTTAAAGCCTCCTACGGGGTGGATGCTACCACAGGTGTCAAAAGCAATATGCTGACTGCCACCTCTCCATCCTCATGTGAACAGTTAAGCTTGGGCTCCCTGGAAGGGCAGTTAAAAGGCGAACTGCCTTGTCACAATTCCCGCCGTCCCTCCCCTTCGATGTCTCCAACAGATGATTGCTCGGGGTTAGCAGCACACGCTCTCAGCCGACAGAAGCAGCTTGCCGCATTTCTGAACGATGTCCACGAGAACCATCAGGAAAGCTCTTCTGATTGCTGCAGTCACCCCGCTTTCATGTCCGAAGAAGCCAGGAGTGAAAACGTTCATGACTTTGTGATGGAGATCATCGACCTGACATCTGTGGCCCGGAAAACCAAAGAGGAGCCGACGGAGGTTTGCAGCCCAACGTCTGTATCTCAGATAAAGAGAAGGTCCTTGAGCACTCCCATCGGCTTATTCATTTGAGAAAGGGCGACTTTTACTCATATCTCTCGCTGTCTTCGCATGACAGCGATTGCGGAGAGGTCAGCACATGCACCGAGGACAAGAGCAGCACCCCAATCCTTTCCAGTAGCCCAGATATCCGTGACGAGAGCCGCTGTTTGAGGCCTGTACGGAAGAAGTGTACCTAGGCCCCCTCTCTGTTACAGCATGTCCATTAGCAAACGGCCCACGAGACATGGCGCCAAACTAATAGAGCCCATTGCTCTCCTAAAACCTTCATCGGCTGCGATGAATACCAAAAAGCACATGGTGTTTCTGAAGCAAGTGTAGCTGGTAGCCAGTCAGAGTGCCATAATGAGGCGCCTTATCTTAATCCTTTACCATGTGAAACCCCGATAGATACTGTTGAATGTTTTGCAGATACTAAAATTGAATCCAATATTTCCCCTGTAATGACTAAGATAAGAGTCTCTTGCTCCACTACAAATCCTTTAAAAGAGGATGGCAGCCTTTATATTAATCCCAAAATTAACTGTCCGCTGATAAGGAAGACTGATAGCGATGAAAGGGCTCCTGCTTCACAGTTGATGAAACAGAAGAATGTCGGGAAAGGGCGCCGCTCTCTGCTGGAAGCCAGGTCGACTCATAAACAGGTGTGTTTCGACATTACACCGCGCTCTATCTGCTTGTAATGAGAGCGGTGTGCGTTTCT
Source organism: Danio aesculapii (assembly GCF_903798145.1). Classification (NCBI taxonomy): domain Eukaryota; kingdom Metazoa; phylum Chordata; class Actinopteri; order Cypriniformes; family Danionidae; genus Danio; species Danio aesculapii. Next base: position 43,826,628 of record NC_079451.1, on the reverse strand, counting down.
GCCGAATTCATCTCATTGACTAAATATTTAAGAGGGGATTTTATTCATTCTCTCGCAGCCCCTTCACACCCTCCCCTGCGCTTTCCCCCTGAAGTGCTAATGGAAGAAGGATTTGCAGGCGTAGATTTAAAATTTTAAGGTCTACAGAACAGAATAATCATAATCAGTCAGATTATATTATGATTCATAAGCAAGAATGCGGCGAGGATCATTACTTAATTTCATGACTGAATTAGTATGTGTTTCTTTTTAAGTACTTTTCTATTTCATATGCAAACTTCTCTCTCGCCTGCTTCCCACTCTGTCTGCAAATCCTGCGTTTGACCTTATATCAGGCGAATTAAGTTACTGCTTTTCAGCTAATCGTTGAGTCTGAAAACACAGAATTAATTTTACTCGAGCCATCAATTGAATTGCGGAGTTTTAAGCATTGCATAAGGGCGTATGGATTTCATTAAAATAGCTGGATGAAAGAGGAAGAGTACTGTAACAATCTTCATCATTTCAACCTTCAATCCTGTTCATGCTCTGCTTGTATTTCTCACTGTTATTCGTCATGTTTTCAATGTCAGTGTTGTAATTACTGTATTTCATAGAATATTGCAGGCCTATAATGTGAAGGAAATGTTTTAATCATTCTTCTACTAATTTAATATGAAAAGCTATTATTTGAGGACATTTCAGGCAAATTCTGACAGTTTTGGTTCTTTTTTTTCATCGATGCAATGAGAAATGTGCCGATAACACTATAGAACATAACATTATAACATAATGTAGTTTGGTTAATTATCCATCCATCTATCCAATCATTCATTCATCCATTCATTCTTTCTTTGTCCATCTGACTGTCCTTCCTTCTCTCCTTTCTCCTGTGTATCTACTCCATCCATTCATCCATCAATCTTTCTTTCTGTTATTCTCTGTCCGTTTGACCGTCTGTCCTTCCTTTTTTCTTTCCTTCCTTTCTGTCTGTGTATCTGTCCTTCCATCTATCCATCCATCCTTCTTTTCTTTTCTTCTTTCTTTTCTTTCTTTTTCTTTTTGTTTTTTCTTTTCTTCTTTCTTTCTTTCTTTCTTTCTTTCTCTTGTCCCATTTTCTTTATCTGGTATCTATCTTTTCATCCATCTATCCATCATCTAATCATTCATTATCATTCTTTCTTTGTCCATCTGACTGTCCTTCCTTCTCTCCTTTATTCCTGTTATCTGTCCTTCCATCCATTCATCCATCAATCTTTCTTTATGTTATTCTCTGTCCGTTTGATCGTCTGTCCTTCCTTTTTTTTTTCCTTACTGTATGTGTTATCATCTATCATCCTCCTTCTTTTTCTTTCTTTCTCTTTTCTTTCTTTCTTTCTTTTTTTCTTTCTTCTTTCTTTCTTTCTTTTCTTTCTTCTTTCTTCTTCTTTCTCTTTCTTCCTCTTTCATTCCTTCATTCAGTCATTTCTTCCTCTGTATCTATCTTCCATTCTTTCTTTTCTTTCTTTCTTTCTTTTCTTTCTTCTCTTTATTTCTCTTCTTTTCTGTCCACCGCTCGTCCATCTGTCCGTCCATCTATCCTTCTTTTCTTTCTTCTTCTTTCTTTCTTTTTCTTTGTTTTTTTCTTTCTTTCTTTCTTACTTTCTTTCTTCTTCTTCTTCTTCTTTCGACTATCATCCGTCCTTCATTCCTTCCTTCTATCTTTGTTCTATCCCTCTATCCGTATCCATATTTCTTTTTTTTTTGTCCATTCAACGGTCCATCCTTCCTTTGTTCATTCGTTCATTCCTTCCTTTTTCCTATCTGTGTATCTATCATTCTGCCCGTCATCCATTCTTTCTTTGTCCAACTGACTGTCCTTCCTTCCTTCCTTCGTTCATTTTTTTCTTCCTGTGTATTTATCCTTCCATCCATTCATCCATCGATCTTTCTTTCTTTCTTTCTTTCTTTCTTTCTGTCTTTCTTCTCTTTCTTTTTTCTTTCTTTCTCTTCTTAATTTAATTTAATTTATGTAAAATTGCAATACATTATAATGTTAAAGTTAAATGACTACAATATAAAAAATAAATACTCTCTTTTAATTTATAATTAAAATTATACTTTTTTCCCAGTTCTGGGTTGTTGCAGGAAGGGCATCCACTGCGTAAAACATATGCCAGAATAGTTGGCGGTTCATTTCTCTGAGGCGACCCTGATAAACAAGGGACTAAGCCGAAGTAAGAGTAATGAATGAATATAGATTGATTTAGAATTTAAATATCAGTCATTGTAAACAACGCAAAAAGTTCAGCACAAACTAAGAGAATAACAAGAAATGTGAAAAAAAAAGCGGAATAAATGAGGGAAGTAACCTTTCTGTGTTTTGGTGTGTCTTGCAGCTGGCGAGGTCAGAGAGCAGCAGTGGGTGTTGCGCAGGGCTGCAGGGCTCAGATCAGTGGTGCACAGACTGATAGCTCATCTGCAGGAACAACTAGAGTCAGCAGCAGGCCTCAGGTCAAGGTAGGTGCTGGAGGAGCCGCTTCAACACACACAACTGAGAAACAGCCGCAGGGGCTTTCTCCATGCCAAGCGTTACATTGCAAACAACCCCATTTCCAGTTCACTCCATACTGCACGTTAGTGTGATTTATTAGCAGTGGCTTTGAAATGAGCCTGTTTTGTGTGTGTATTTTTTTCTTTGGTTGTTGGTTGCATACAATGTGAAACAGTGTCAACAAAATAAATTAAACTGTGATGCTAAAACAGATTTTTTTTTATTATCAAACATACATATTTATCTTTATATATGGAGTATTTTGAAATTATTATTTAAAATAAATTTATTACTGAAAAAAATTCAAAGGGGTGTTTAATGGAGAGATGTTTTTCAACACATTTAAGCATAATAGTTTTAATAAATAATTTCTAATATAATATTTTTCTTTGTTATGATTACAGTACATAATAGTTTACTAGATATTTTGCAAGACACAAGTATTCATCTAAATTTGCAAGTTTAACAGCTTAACTACGTTAATTAGTCCAATTGGGCAAGTTAGCCTAAAAATATTCATTCATTCATTTTCTTTTCGGCTTAGTCCCTTTATTAATCTGGGGTCGCCCACAGCGGAAATGAACCGCCAACTTATCCAGCATATGCTTCGCAGCGGATGCCCTTCCAGCCGCAACCCATCACTGGGAAACATCCATACACACTCATTCGCACACATATATACACTATGGACAATTAATATACCCAATTCACCTGTACTGCGTGTCTTTGGACTGTGGGGGGAAACCGGAGCACCCGGAGGAAACCCGCACGAACGCAGGGAGAACATGCAAACTTCACACAGAAACGCCAACTGACCCAGCCGAACCAACGACCTTCTTGGTGTGAGGCAACAGCACTACCCACTGCGCCACTGTGTTGCCCCTTAAAAAATATTTTTCAAGACTTTCTCTGAAGAAAAAAGTGCAACTGAAACATCACTTAGGAAATATTTGAAAAAATTCAAATGACAACCCCAAATCAGCAACATGGATGTCGGGATTCAATGGAGTTGAGGGTCCAAATGCAGTTATTAATGCAGGCAATGGTCAAAACAGGAACAAACAGTATCATGAGGAAATTCCAAAATCGTCATCATGGTCACAGGCAAAGAAAGAGTCAATACAAGTGTAAAATCAGCATAAACGAGAAACAAAAAAAGGGTCAGAATACAAGGCAAAGCTAGACAATAGAACACTTTGTAATGCTACAGGATAAGAAGAAGACTCAGCACTGTGTGTGTGCAAGTGTGGTGTATAGTCTAGGATATCTATGATGAGCTTCCAGCTGTGTATACGTAATCAGGGGTGATCTGGAACTGGTGTGTGAGTGAGGTGCCTGATGGGAAATGTAGTGCAATTCGGTGGCAGAATTGTAGCTCGGGGGAAAGTGAGTGTTTCAAGCTATCTAGAAGGGCTAGATCATTGGTGATCATGACAAAACATTATCAGTTCTAAGTGTCCCTCACACAGGTCAGTGGGCTGACAAACCACCCGTAGAAACACTTTTAATTCATTTTCTTTTGGCTTAGTCCCTTTATTCATCAGGGATCGCCACAGTGGAATGAACCAACTTATCTAGCGGATGTTTACACAGCAGATTCCCTTTCAGCTGCAGCACAGTACTGAAAAAACACCCATACAACTCATTCGCACACATACACTACGGGCAATTTAGTTTATTCAATTTATCTATAGCGCATGTCTTTGGACTGTGGGGGAAACTGGAGCACCCGGAGGGGAAACCCACGCCAGCACGGGGAGGACATGCAAATTCACACAACTCCAAATGCCAACTGACTCAGCCGGGACTCAACCAAAGCGACCTTCTTGCTAAGAGGTGACAGTGCTAACCACTAAGCCACTGTGCCACCAGAAAAACTCTCTCTCTAAAAACATCCCCCCCTCTTAACTTTAGCACTCCTAACTCTCTGAGCACAAACAGTTTCTTTGTATAATTAGCATATCTTATGTGTATTGCCTCTTGTTAAAATGCTGAAGGCCTCCTCAATTGTAGGTAGCTTTGGACATCTGCTAAATATTTCATTTCATTTTCTTCCACTTATCTGGGGCCGGGTCATGGGCCAGCAGTCTCAAGAGAGAACCCCAGACTTCCCTCTCCCTAGACACTTCCTCCAGCTTCTCCGGGGGGATCTCGAGGCATTGTCCTGGGAATTCCCCGAGGCCTCCCCCATCCTCCCTAGGTAGGCGTCCAGGAAGCATCCAAAACAGATGCCCGACCCACCTCATCTGGCTTTTCTTGATGTGGAGGGAGCACTGGCTCTACTCTGAGCTCCCCGGATGACAGAGCTCTCTCACCTATCCATAGGGTGCGACCTGCCACCCTGCGAAGGAAATTCATTTCCGCCGCTTGTATCGGAGATCTTGTCCTTTCGGTCATGACCCAAACTTATGACCATGGGTTAGAGTAGGAACGTATATTGAACGGTAAATCAAGAGCTTTGCCTCTCAGCTCCCTTTTTTATACAATGAACCGATACATCAATCGCATTACTGCTGCCACTGCACAGATCCTCCTGTCAATCTCATGTTCCGTCCTTCGTGAACAAAACCCAAGATACTTGAAGTCCTCTACCTGGGGTAAGGATCTTTCCACCAACCTGGAGATGGCAAACCACCTTTTTCAGGTGGACTACCATGGCCTCTGACTTAAAGGTACTGATACTCATCCCAGCCTTGTAGGTCCATGTCCGATGAAGCCAACACAACAACATCATCTGCGAATAACAGAGATGAAATCCTGTGGTCCCCGAACTGGAACCCCTCCCGCCCAAAGTTGCACATAGAAATTCTGCTAAATATAAATGTAAAAATTTGCAGGAAGGCTGATAATTTGCCTGCTTTGAGAACATAAATGAACATTGCTGCACATTAAATAAACAGTACTAACATGAATACCTGCTGCAAGTTAGCATAGCATATTAGTGGTGTCTTTGGAACGAGTCTGTTTTGTGTTTTCTTTCTTCGGGTTGTGAAATTCGCCTTGATAAAAGCCCCGAGGCTCACTTCAGGATGACGCAGATGGCCAGTCTGGACCGCCAGTGTTATGCTTTAAATTATAGGCCACTGTACTTTCTACATGATGACTCCCTTACCAGTAAATTGGTTGAAAAGCCTCATACGTAACGCAGTCTATGTATCCAATGGGGTTAGTCTTTGAATTGTCTTCCCATTTTTCTCTGTCTCCTCTGTTTCTGTGGCCTCATCAGCGCAGGGGCTGAAATAATGAACGTGTGCTGGGCGGCAATCATTTCTCTTGATGAAAAGCACATACAGCAGATGGAAAACTTAAAGAGAGGCGCTCTCTTATTCCCTCACAAACGTCCAGACTGCAACAGTATAGCACACACTGTAATCTGGCTGAATTAACAGATGGAAACACAGACTTTAGAGCGGGTACAGCACTGGACAGCAGGTCACTTGCAGCGTTTGGCTCCCTTTAAATTCATGAGAGAGACTTTGAATTGAATTGATGACAGGATGTTGAATTGCAATGATCCATCCATCCATCCACCCATCCATCCATCCATCCATCCTTATTTCTTTACTTATTATTTCTCTGTCTGTGTGTCTATCTATCTATATATCTATCTATCTATCTATCTATCTATCTATCTATCTATCTATCTATCTATCTATCTATCTATCTATCTATCTATCTATCTATCTATCTATCTATCTATCTATCTATCCAGCGATCGATCGATAGGTCGGTCGGTCAGTCGTCTGTCTGTCTGTCTGTCTGGACAATCCTTCCTCATTCCAGCTTTCTTCCTCTCTCTTTCCTTCCATCCATTCATCCGTCTTTCTTTTGTTCTTTCTTCCTTTTTTCTTCTTTCTTTTTCTTTATGACCGTCTGACCGTCCACCCATCCATCCATCCATCCATCCTTCCTTCCTTGGTTTCTTCCTTTCTTCCTTCTTACTCTTTCATTCCTTCATTCAGTAATTTATTCCTCTGTATCTATCCTTCCATCCATTCTTTCTTTCTTTCTTCTTTCTTTCTTTCTTTCTTTTCTTCTTTCTTTCTTTTTCTTTTCTGACCATCCATCCTTCTTCCTTGCTTCCTTCCTTTCTTCCTTTCTTCCTTCATTCTTCTTTCAGTCATTCTTCTCTGTATCTATCATCCATCATCTTTCTTTCTTTCTTTTTCTTTTTTCTTTCTTTCTTATCTTTCTTTCTTTCTTTCTCTCTGTCCATCTGACCGCTCGTCCATCTGTCCATCCTTCCTTCTTCCTTCCTTCCTTGCTTCCTTCCGTCCTTCCTTCTACTCATATTCCTTCATTCCTGTCTATCATTACATCCATCATACATCCTTCTTCTTTCTGTCTTTCTTTTTTTCTTTCTTTCTTTCTTTCTTTCTTCTTTTCTTCTTTCTTCTTTCTTTCTTCTTCTGACGTCCATCCATTCATCCTTACTTCCTTCCTTCCTTCTCCTTCTTCTTCTTCTTTCAATTCCTTCATTCGTCATGTTCTTCCTCTGTATCTATCCTTCCATCCATCTTTCTTTCTTCCTTATCGTTCTTTCTGTTCTTCTGACTGTCCTTTCTTCTTTTTTTTATTCTTCCTTCTCCTTCATTCCATCCTTTCTTCCTCTGTATCCATCCTTCATCTTCTTTCTTTCTTTCTTTCTTTCTTTCTTTCTTTCTTTCTTCTTCTTTCTTTCTTTCTTTCTTTCTTTCTTTTTTCTTTCTTTCTCTTCTTTCTTCTTTTTTTTCTTCTTTCTTTCTTTCTTTTTCTTTTCTTTCTTTCTTGTTTCTTCTTTCTATCTATCTATCTATCTATCTATCTATCTATCTATCTATCTATCTATCTATCTATCTATCTATCTATCTATCTATCTATCTATCTATCTATATCTATCTCTATCTATCTATCTATCCAGCGATCGATCGATAGGTCGGTCTGTCTGTCTGTCTGTCTGTCTGTCTGTCTCTCTGTCTGTCTGTCTGTCTATCTGACAATCTTTCCTTCATTCCATCCTTTCTTCTCTGTATCTTCCTTCCATCCATTCATCTGTCTTTTTCTTTCTTTCTTTCTTTTTTCTTTCTTTCTTTCTTTCTTTCTTCTTTCTTTCTTTCTTTCTTCTGTTCTGTCTGTCTGTCTGTCTGTCTGTATGTCTGTCTATCTATCTATCTATCTATCTATCTATCTATCTATCTATCTATCCATCTGCTGTCGGTCTACATATCTATTGTCCCTCTGACAATCTCCATCCTTCTGTGTATCTGTTCACATTCAAATTTGGATTGTTTACATTTCTTAAGCTGAGGAAATGTAGTCCATTTTAAAGGCAGTTGTGAATGCACCCGCTAACACTTTGCAAATATTTGTACAAATAAAAGTGAGTGTTGGTGTGTAAGCACTGCATTCATGAATGATGAAGTGATAAGAGTTGTATGATACAAAGCAAGGTCATCTTGAAGATGTTAGCTGGTTATTGGCCTGAGGCTTGCTGGAGACATTGAAGAGCAGAGAAACATCAGTCTCTGCAGACTCCAGCATATCAGCCCTGCAGTCACTGCGCTCAACAAACACACACTCATCCAGTCCAATGCATTATTGAGCATATGTGACTATCAGACATCTTAGGGAATCTGTGGAGATTTAGATTTTACTATCATGTATAATTCATGTGTTTAATAGTATTTATTATTTAAATCTGCAATAATAATAATAGTAATAATAATAAAAGTTTGAAATTAATGATTATTTATTCATTCATTTCTTTCATTAATTTGGGGTCGCCACAGCGGAATTAACTGCCAACTTATCCAGCATATGTTTTATGCAGCGGATGCCCTTCCAGCTGCACCCCATTACTGGGAAACATCCATACGCTTTTGCTTTCACACACATACACTACGGCCAATTTAGCTTATCCAATTCACCTATAGCGAATGTCTTTGGACTGTGTGAGAAACCGGAGTACCCGAAGGATACCCACGACAACAAGAGGAGAACATGCAAACTACACATAGAAATACCAATTGACCCAGCAGAGGCTCGAATTAGCGAACTAGCTCAAACTAACCAGTTCATAATAAATACCCTTATTTATTATTATTATTATTTTTAAATAATTATAATTTTTTCTATCTATATATATATATATATATATATATATATATATATATTATATATATAATATTATATATATATATATAGTTTATATAACAGTAGGTAGTTAATATATATAGGTAGTTAATAAATGTAATTTAATAAATGTAATTTTAATTTTATTGTTGACTTGACTTAATTTTATATTGCACATAGTTTATTTAATTAACAGTTTTAAAGCAATGGATTTACTTAATATTTTTAAGTTAAGTCAAATAATCACATTAAAATAAGTAAATCCATGATTAATGGAAATAAGATTTTTTCAACACATTTCTAAACATTATAGTTACTAACAATTTTTTAATAACTGATTTTTTTTTATCTTGCCATGATGACAGTAAATAATATTTTACTAGATATTTTCGAGATACTAGAATTCAGCTTAAAGTGACATTTAAAGGCCTAACTAGGTTAGCTAGGTTAATTACGCAAGTTAGGGTAATTAGGCAAGTCATTGTATATGTTACGTAGGACAACAGACGTGCAGATACAAATGCAGTTATTAAAACTCAGGCTAAGGTCAAAAACAAGAGCAAAACAAAACATAAAGGTAATCCAGAGGTCAGGCTAGGACGCAAAGGATCAAAACAGGAACAAGGCAAGAATCAAAAACACAGGAAAACAAACAAGGAAAACTGCTTCATAATGTTTGAGAAAAAACAAGACTCAGCAATGCGGCTGTGAAAGTGGAGTCCATGTAATCAGTGAAAACGAGCAACAGCTGTGTCTGTGTGTGAATGTCGGATTATTGTCAGCTGTTGCAGGGGTGATGGGTGCAAAGAGTTCTGGGAGTTGTAGTTCGGAATACTGGAAGTACTCAGTGGAGAAAACGTCACTGGCATCACAACAGTTTTACAATGGTTTGTTTTGTAGACAATCAAAAAAAATATTGCTTAAGAGGGCTAATAATATTGACCTTAAATAGTTTTGAAAAATTAAAAACTGCATTTTTTCTAGCTGAAATAAAACAAATTTCTCTGAGGAAAAAATATTATCAGACATACTGTGAAAATTCCTTGCTCTGATAAACAAATCAGAAAAAAAATCACAGGAGGGCTAATTATTTTGATTTCAACTGTATTCTGTATATTCGTATATTCTACCATATACTGTACGTGTGTGTTTGTGTGTTTTACCTGTAGAGATTGTCTGGAAGTGTGGCCTCCTCTGTGAGTAAACCTGACGATGGACTAAAGGCTGTCTGAGGCGTTTTCTGGGGGTCTGGAGAGTTCCTGCATGGTCTGACACTTTACACATCTAAACTCCTTCATCCTCTTCCTCCAAGCTGCTCTACTATTAACCCAAACCCTTTACTCTCCTTGTGACCAGAACTCAAATGCTGTAAACTTCAGCAGTCTTCCATCTTTCCTATAATCTTCTTCTGTCAGATCCCGATGAGCGAATCAGTAATGTGCTCCTGATCGACACATAAAAAGCTTCACGTTTTTGTTTTCTCACGTAGCGCCACAATTTCTATGCAACACGACGGTTGTGTGGCATGTGACTTTATGGCAGTTGATGCGATTACTGTTTTTTTACTCCCTGAAAAACAAAGAAATGTATCAACATTTTGTGCCTTGCAGTTACGTGTGTGTGGTGCGAAAGCAGACGTGCGGCAAGGCTGAGATCGACTGTAAATATGTAACTGTACGTTCAGACCCTGGTGTATAATGATCTATAATACTTCATGTTACCATGTTTGTTTGTGTTTCGTGACGTGGATTAATAGCTACTGTTATAGACTGCATGGGGAAGTATGTACAAGGACAACTTCCATAAATAAACACAATTTAATGAATTAGTGCTTTTATATATATTTAGATAGTGTTGCTGTTTTTTTAGTAGATAGCCACTGTTAATTGCACTGTATATACAATTATTGTAGGCATTAATATAGTTGCTTTAATAATGGGGCATGTTGTCTGATTTATGGGGTAAGTTGTCACAAGTTGGGAATCATGTTTGTTAATTATTTTTTCGAAGATGTACACTGTAAAAAATAAAAAGTTGAGTTAACTTAAAATTTTAAAGCAGCAATGAAATGTTGAGTTTATTAAGCTTCAGTGGTTGAAGTTGTGCCAAATTTTTTTTTAAGTTGACTGAAAAAGCTGGTTTAAGTCAAGTATAATTTACGGAATAATTGGCACAACTTTAACCATTGCAAAATTTCTTGCAGGCGGTTGCTTTAAAATTTATGTTAACTGAACTTTTTATTTTTTACAGTGGTAAACGCTCAAATTTAAAGGCTCCTCGACTTAATTTTTTACTTGCATTGAATAAACATGCAGTTAAATAATTTTTATAAGTAAATTCAACTCTGAGCTCAAAAAAAGTCCACCTAATACAATTTTAAACTGAGTTAACTATTTGTAAGTTGGATTTTTACAGTGTAGTTTAAAGTAATAAATACCATTTCATTTTAATGTTGTATTATTTTTATTCAGCTAAATTTAAGAAATAATGACACTTATTATTCATAGAGCTCATTATTTTGACAACAAAAATTCTAAATTAATTGTATTGCATCACAAAAATGTTAACAATGTAGGTTAACATGCATTTTTCAATTCAATTCACCTTTATTTGTATAGCGCTTACACAATGTAGATTGTTGTCAAAGCAGGCTTCACATAAAGGGTCATAGTAAATAGGAACAGTGTAGTTCAGTTTGTAGTGTTTAAGTTCAGTTCAGTTAGCTCAGTTCAGTGTGGTTTAATAATCACTACTGAGAGTCCAAACACTGAAGAGCAAATCCAACGATGCGCAGCTCTATAGATCCCGAACCATGCAAGCCAGTGGCGACAGCGGAGAGGGAAAAAAACCTTCACTAAAGGCGGAAGTGAAGAAAAAAAAAACCCTTGAGAGAAACCAGGCTCAGTTGGGCATGACCATTTTAATTTCTCCGCTGGCCAAACGTCTCGTGCAGAGCTGCAGTTCTCAGTGGCGGAGGCTGGAAGCTGGCCTCAGCGAAGTACCTCGTCTGTCCTCTGGAGCGTCACAGGAATCAGTCTCATTGTTCTCCACTGCTTCCATGACCATCACAGTAGCTGCTCAGGATTCGGCCCTGGTCCATGATATAAAAACCTTGGGATCATCCTCGTCGTTGGTCTTGGATCAAATCAGTGACTCTGCATAGTCTGAGGGCCTCGGGAAGAGTATCCCCAGGTGGAAATGGAGAATAAAGAAAATAATTAGCGTAGCTGATGTTCACAGTGTATGTCAACAAGATGCATAACCTGTGTGGAAGCCCCCTAAGTGGTGCACTAAGTGTATGCTTTACTGAACAGATAGGTCTTTAATCTAGTTTTGAATTGGGAGAGTGTGTCTGAGCCTCGGACGTTATCAGGAAGGCTATTCCAGAGTTTAGGAGCTATAAATGAGAAGGCTCGACCTCCTTTACTCGACTTTGCTATTCTAGGTACTACTAGAAGCCCTGAGTTTTGAGACCTTAAAGAGCGAGTTGGATTGTAGCGAGACAGAAGATTGGTTAGATAAACAGGAGCTAGATTATTTAAAGCTTTATATGTAAGAAGCAATATTTTAAATTCAATACGAAACTTAACAGGCAGCCAGTGTAAGGAGGATAAAATTGGGGTGATGTGATCAAATTTCTAGACCTGGTAAGAACTCTGGCAGCTGCATTTTGTACTAATTGAAGTTTGTTAATAGAGGATGCTGGGCAGCCAGCAAACAGTGCATTACAGTAGTCCAGCCTAGAAGTCATAAAAGCATGGACTAGCTTTTCTGCATCTGAGATGGATAGCATACTTCGTAACTTAGCGATATTTCTCAGATGAAAGAAAGCAGTTTTTGTGACATGGGATATATGATTTTTAAAAGTTAAATTGCTGTCTAATATGACACCCAGATCTTTTATAGTAGAGCTAACGCTTAACTTTGTATCCCTCTAATTGTAGGTCGAGTTGTGAGATCTGCTGTGTACAGGATTAGGCCCAATAAGTAATAATTCTGTTTTGTCTGAGTTTTAAGAGAAGATAATTGTTGGTCATCCAGTCTTTAACATCTTATATACACTCAGTTAGCTTGGACAGATTAGACGTCTCGTCAGGTAGTTGAATATGTAATTGAGTATCATCTGCATAGCAGTGAAAGCTGATCCCATGTCTTCTAATAATGTCAAATTAATTTTGGATCAAGACAGGTTAATTTGATTAAAATTTTAAAATTAAACACTGAATAATTATGGGAATGAATTTCCCCAAACTAACATTCATGAAAGATATTCTCACCCAGAATCAGACCCCCTAGTTTTTGACGATTTATTTTGTGATTTTTTTTTTTTTTTTTGCGATTTTGTGGTGGTAATTCCCAGAAATTTGTGGACAATTTGCGAATAAAAAATATATATATATAAAAAAAAAAAACGTGATAAACACACACACACACACACACACACACACACACACACACACACATATATATATATATATATATATATATATATATATATATATATATATATATATATATATATATATACACACACACAGGGTGGGCCATTTATATGGATACACCTTAATAAAATGGGAATGGTTGGTGATATTATTCTAGCCAAATAAAACAAATAAGACTTTTTCCAGAAGAAAAAATATTATCAGACATCTTGTAAAATTTTCCTTGCTCTGTTAAACATTGTTTAGGAAATATTTAAAAAGAGGGGGGCTAATAATTCTAACTTCAACTGTATATTTATACAAAGCTTCTTTATTTTGCTCTCTTGTCACAACGGAAGAGATTTAGCCAACGGAAGGTTGTATAACTCTTCTTTTTATACACAATCTTACTTTTTTCTCTCTCAGATTTCACTCGCGAGCGTCCTGACATCATGTGCCTCAACTCAGGACATGCGTTAGGGCTTCCCCTACTGTAAGACACCTAAAACACAGATTGCCCTAAAACTTGTCAATGGCAGAGAATCGATTTCTCTCGTTAACTGCAGGGAAAGAGTTAAACGAAATCATTTTGACGCAGATCATAATACCAGCCATACATGTAATGCGCAAATAATGTCCTTCAATTCGGTCACGACCAGCGAGTGTCATACTTGAACCAACCTCCATCATTGTAAGCTGCTGATTTTTGTTAGGTGTTTGCTCACACTTTATTTTGCAGTCTGAAGAAATCCCCCACATCCATGTAATGTAATGATTGTGAGGGCGCAGGTGAGACGTTATTTTTCATGAGCCTCTCAAATACATCATTGTGCGCTGCATATGCAATGTCTATAAGTCATGTTGAAACAAATCATTGCAAACTAAAATAAAATACATTTGATTATATGGTTTGGAATTAGATGTTTATGAGATTATTTACGGTTTTGCGTTTATTTTGCGTTTAAATTAAGAATTTTGCAGGATCGCAAAAATTTACTCATTTTTTGTTGACTTTGGTGTTGGATTCAGCGATCGTGGAATCGCAAAAAACTAGAGGGTCTGCAGAATGATGCTTAACATCGTAGTTTTCATTCGTTTGTGGTTAGTAAGAAAAAAAAGTTATCGATTAGAAACATTTTGTTTACCAAAGCTGCATTTATTTGATTAAAAATATGTTAAATTTATAAATATTAATACAATTCAAATAGCTGCTTTATATTTAAAAATATATTTAAATGTAATTATTAACTAATGTGAATCCAATGTGAATTTTCATCAATCTCACATGATCCTTTAGATATAATTTTTAGGATCATTATCAAGCAAACTTTATTGCAGCTTTATATTTCAAGAGTTCCCACTAGATATGCTTGACGTATAAAGCAGGTTTGGCATGCTGTCCCGGGAGAGAACCCTGAGCTCGGAGATATTTGAGCTCAGGGCTCCGCCCGGTCGCATAAGCATATCAGGAGATCCGAGATCAGGTAGGTCTGAGAGCTCCCCTTTTAGAAAGGAGGAAGAAAAGGAGGAGATGGGGTGGAAGGGGGATTCTTCCAAACGAAGATAGAACAGTATGGAGAAAAGGATCCATTTATAGTAAACTAGGATCACTCTGATTGGATTATTACTGATTACAGATGAGCGGCCAGACGTGCTCAATCATATCACGTGCTTCTCTCGAATTAGTTTATGAAACTTCACTTAAATTTGTGATGCATTTGTTACATTTTCAGGATTTTTTTTTTTTTTGATAAATAGAAAAAAGTACAATAAATAAAAATATTTTGCTCAAATTTTTGAGCAATTTAAGATTTTGATAGAAACATTTTGCTCACCAAAGCTACATTTATTTGAGTAAAAATATCCTAAAATTGTAAAATATTATCACAATTTGAAACATTTTTATATATATAAAATTTCTTAAATTCTAAGTAACTGTGATTCCAATGTAAATTTTATATATATATATATATATATATATATATATTATATATATTATATACATATATATATATATATATATATATATATATATATATATATATATATAACTTTTATATATATGACCTTTGTTGCTTGTTCAAACTGCTTATTTAAAATGAGCTGAAGCTACACAATTCTTATTTTTTGTGGAGACAACTTAATTGTTTAAATGTTCAATTTAATTTCAAAATTTGTAAAAGCGATTGTTAACTTAATCGATTTGTGTTGGGATAACATGAGGAATTTTGTGGAATCCATTTTTTTTACACTAAATGTCTGTTTGAAATACTTCAAATAAGTAAATAAATGAACAAATAAATAAACAAACAAACAATAAATAAATAAATATTTGCTGTCGTTTTTGATAAATTTAAGATGTATTAGACTACGTTTTAGCCCATTGTGACAACTTGCCCCCATTTTACAATAAACTGTTTGTGCACATAATCATGCACCTATATACCGAAAACACTTAATTCCCTTATAGCAGCTTACTATAGACAACAGGTCATGCGCATCAGCTAGCTTTAAAGCTTGGGCAGGGCCATCAGAAGGTATTTTTGTGGCTAATATTCTGTTTACAGGAAGTCCTGATGACTCTGAAGATTGCATGATGGGCCCCTCAGAGATTCAGATATACAGTGGCATCGGAACCTCTGCAGCTCTTCGACAGCCAATCAAGCGTCTCTCCCTGATTGCGCGGCTGATGATCAGCTCTCTGCTGTAATGGCCCCATCGGCTCCTGCAGGATTGCGTGTTTGTTGATGATGATGCGAGCGCCTGCACCGGAACAAAATCAGACGCTGCCAATGGAAGACGAGGAGGAGACGTGTGCGTCTGGTTCCTTATGAACAAGCGTACAGTGTGTTTACTGTATCTCACCAAACCTGACACATTTCACTCCACGTTTTTTAATGCTGAAGTTAAATGGAAAGTTTGGCCAAAAGTGAATATTAGGTGTTTTTTTTTTCTTCAGTAGAACATTAAAGTACAAAAACTAACCATATTGATTTTGTTAGCTCACATTGCTAGTTTTGGTGAACACATCATCTGTGCATGTCACGAACAAAAAAATTGTTTGCCCTTGTAATATTTAATTGAATCTAAAATTCATCTGTTTGTTTGCAGTTAAATTCTCAGATTTTACCTTTCTAAGGTAATGGGCGTGGTTAACGTACTTAACCACACCCACCCAACTGTCAGTTTTGACAATAAACAGAAATGGTGAGGAGGAGGAGGTGTCTGTTAGATTGTTATTACTCTCCTCACACCCTCTTCCTGATCTTTCTGAATGAAATGCCCACTTTACTACATCCAATCAGCTCACAGTAGAAAAAACAAGCCACGCCCACTGTTTTCTCAAAAAAATTGTCGCAGCTTCTAGTTCATGTGGACTTTAAAGTTCCCATAAAGTGCTTTAAAATGTGTATTTTTGGCTCCTCCCCTTTTTTTAAAGAAACAGCTAAAAGTGTTTTTTTTTTTTTTTTTTAAATCAAATTCAGATCTTCCAATAATCAAATTATTGATTTTATGCAAGTAAAAAAAGTGAAAATATTTTATGAAAGTTTGGCCAAATGTGGGTTTTAGGTGTTTTTTTTTTATTCTGTAGAACATTATAGGGCACCCACTTTAACCCCTTTTTTCAAGATTTAAGAGAAGTCTTTTGTGCCTCCAGAACGTGTCTGTAAAGTTTCAGCTCAAAACACCCATCAGATTTCTTGTCATACCTTTCAGAATGTTGGATTTTCTGCTCTCAGGAACCATGTAGCTGTTTTTGTGGCCTGTGCCTTTAATGCTAGTTCTCCCCGCCCACCGTTCCCTCGTGCCTGTCAGAGTGTGCCTCAATCTCCTCCTCGGCTGCGTCAGATAAACAGCACAGTGACACATGAAGGAAGCAGATCTCACGTAACTATTGTGAGAAATACTACAGTAAGATCTTTCCCAATGATTATTTGGTGTGTTTGTTGTGGAGTTCATTCAAGCCTTTCAATGAGTCAAACACAATGTTGTTACAAAGTTCACGCACATATAGCAAGCGCGTTTAACTTTGCACTGTATTTTCAGGGCAAATGTGACAGGATACACATTAATATCCACTGCTGTATGGATATCCGTTATGTTAATGTACAAAATAAACCTGATTTCACGTCCATAATCTGGGATTGAAGCGCATGTCCTGTTTTGTTGATATGATTATACGCGTTACTACAGAGACATGTTAATACACTGCTTTCAGTTAATTCAGTGGGCGGGGAAACTGCACTCCTACATCACGTTGCCGTTTGGGAGGGATTTGTGTCCTATTTTAACATCAGGAAATAAAAAAAAGAGACTTATTGTCTTTATATCACTCCAGTATGACTGTGGACACACTATACCTACATACAGCTCTGTCCAAACAGCTTACAAAAGATGATTTTCATCATAGGCGCCCTTAAAAGGCAAAGCGCCTTGAAATGTGCATTTTGGAGCTGCATTTTGGAAATGTGGAGCCAAGAGTGACTCCTCCCCTTTAAAAAAACTGCTTTTTGTTTTTAATCACATCTGCCAGTGATTCGATTGTATGCAAGTTAAATGATAAAATTAATAGAAAAATGTAGGAAAGTTAAGCGGAAAGTTTGGCCAAAAGTGAGTTCAGACTTCATGATTTTAGCCCTGATTTTGAATCACTGACAGGTTTTAAGAAATTGCTTACAAATGCCTGAAATTGCCAGATGCTCGTTCACGTGAGTAACAATCACACTGTGTGAAATATCAAAGACACGATCTGAGAGAATCGTAGATGAGTTGCCGACACCCGTCAGATATTTGGCATGATAAATATCTGGAACTGTCTGTGATTCAAAATCATGACATGTGAAATGAGTTCTGATTGAAAATAACATCGGCGATCACCTACAGCCAATGAGAGAGCAGCATCCACTAGTATGGGTATCTGCAGGCCAGCAAGAGGTTGGGGGAGAAGTTAAAAAAGGCTTCTTTTTGGTCTAATTGGACCCAAGAAATGGAGGAAAAACTAGTGTAAATTTGGCAGGAGCACCTGTGTCTGTTTGACGTGCCATCTGAGCAGTACCACAACCGAAAAAGAAAAAAGATGAGGAGAAATCGCTATTTCCCTTCAAAACGCAGGTGAGCAAAATAAGTAGATTTTCTACCTTACTAAAGGCTTCTTTCTCTTTATATAGCTGATATGAAATGATATACTACGTGACCTCACGTTGTTTCCATGTCATTTCTCGCATGTGTTTAGTTTGTGGACTGAGACAAAGTTGTCGGCGATTCTTCCTATTGTAAAGTCATGCAGTGTGAAACCCACTGATCCATCTTTCAGTGTAAACACAGCAGCAACGGAACGCTACACCAGATAGTCATGCAGTGTGACAACATCTGTGACAGGACTACTTTCAAAGTCATGCAGTATGAACATGGCATTAGGTGATGTGTGACTTGACTTTAACTGAAACAAGACAAGTGTGGGGCCAACAGTGGCCCCTCCCTTTTTAAAAATCAGCCAATAGCGTTTCGTTTTATCACAGATTGGTTGAGATCAAGTGCATCAAATGAAAAGCAGATGAGAAGCGTCTTGAAGGGGGCACTGTATGTCAAATACTAGAAAGCATTTGATAGGTCAGCAAATTTGAAGAGGAACTGAAGTATGAGGTGACATCAAAAAAATTGTTGATCCATTTAGGCGGAAGTGACAAACTGCAAGCTTTGTATGTTTATATCTACTAAATGTGAATTTAGATATATTGAAGACCAATTTGACTTACTGTATAACAGGGAATTTAAAGAAGACTTTTAGCTAAAACTGTGATCTACCAGAACTTTGAGAGTCAAAGCTAAATTAAAAGCAGTAGTTCCTCATGATACACTGTGATCTTATGAACGTTATTTACAATATTAGTATCTTTAATCCAAAGCAAGGAACTCATATTGTTTTGCCTGGTGTCTGTTGACTTGTATTTTTTGAATCATCAAGGAGCCCCCCAATCCTATCAAAGAAGATCCACAACATAGGCCCATTCTGAAAACGTAGGCCTAGATACATTTCTGGAGATCGTGAATTATGTAGCCAGAAATACCTATGGCTGCATTTCATCTTTAAAACGAACGCTACCTTTTCTTGCTTACCTCTGCTTACCTCCGTATGGACGGCTTTCCCGCTGTTGCCAGTTTGTCCGGTAGCTCGACACGTACGTCAGCGCACTTGAGGTGCAGAGAGAAGTTGACCACAACAACAGGGTTCAAGTCCGGTGAAGAACATTTCAAGAAAGCAGATAAGAATAAAACACATAAACCAAAAAGTAAAATAAACAACTAAATAAAAGGGTGAGAATGTGGACAAATCAGAAAACGTGGTAAAAATCAGGGGGCTTTTCTTTTTCTGGATTGCTTTTGAAAACACTGCGGTTGGGTTTAAGAAAGGGACTGGGCGGGTCAATAGGTGGTTTTCAAAATACTATTGCTTGGGTTTAGAGAAGGGCAAGGGTGGGGGGATCGGTCGGTTGGTCAGTCGACAGCGACCTCTGGTGGATTTATGTGAGAACAGCAGGCGCAAATGACACTCGCAAGAGATATTTAAGATCTGAAAAAGCGTCTGGTAGATTCGAGAAAACGACAACTGCAAAAAAAAAAAAAAAAAAAACAGCTCCTGGGATATATTTTGTTCCCTCCAGAAATGTACACAGGGGTATGTAATCAGAATGAACCTTTTTTTTCTTTTAAAGATTTATTTTTGGCATAAAAATCATAAATATCTTTTTTTAGATAGGATAGTATTGAGACAGGAATCGAAGTTGGAGAGAGAGAGGGGGGTAGGGTAGGGAAATGTCCTCGACCTGGGATTTGAACTTGGGATGCCCTGATGTGCTACTGCACCATATGTCGGCATGCTAACCACTAGTCAATTGCACTGACAATCAGAATGAACCTTAATTGAAGATCCATGTTATTGCATTTTCTAGTTAAAAATTTTTGGCAGTTTTTTTTTTTTCTTTTTTTCTTTCATCTTGCTCTACTTGTGGTCAGTGTCTTCGTCAACTTTTCTTTCAATTAGAACAGCTTTATTTGTATTATTTTCCTCAAAAAAGGCCACTACAATTGCAGTCCATAATGAACAAAATGGAATAAAATAGAGGCACAGAACAAAACAAACAAACCGTAATCCCTCAGGTCCAGCTCACTAATAATTACAATAAATTTGTTGTCAGAGAAAATGAATTACTTAATTAGTAATATATATATATATATATATATATATATATATATATATATATATATATATATATATATATATATTGCACCATAAAGTTAAAATCATCTTAGAAATAGCCTTTATCATTAGGGTTCCAACTCATTTTGTGCTGTAAACATACCTGAACGTTAATTTTTATGTTTCAAATCAGGTATCTCTGTGCTAATTTTGCTGAAGCAGAACTAGTGATGTCAATGATGCGTTACTGAGGTTCACAGGTCAGATGTCCAACTTTAAACAATGTTCCAGACTTTATTTCCAGCTAGAAACTAGGAAAAGTCAATAGTAAAAAAGATCACTTACAGCTACAGTCCATAATGAACAAAATGGAATGAAGCAGAGATACAGAACAAAACAAACAAACCATAATCCCTCGGGTCCAGCACATTAATAATTACAATAAACTTGCCATCAGAGAAAACTAATTACTTAATTAGTGAGCCAATGGACAAAAAAATAAATAAATACACAAATTACTGTATCAAAACTAAAATAAGCAAGGCTAACACTGAGGTCTACAAAATCTGTCAGGTCTCTGAATATTATGTGTGTGTGCGTGCGTGTGTGAGTGTGTGTGTGAGTGTGTGTATGCGTGAGTGTGTGTGTGTGTGTGTGTGTGTGTGTGTGAGCGTGAGTGTGTGTGAGTGTGTGTGTGTGCATATTATTATTTTGAACTGATTGATCATTTATCTGAGCTCATGCATCTTTTATTTGAGATGAATGCGCTTGAGTGAACTTTTTTCCTTTGAAAACCGATGTGTATAAACTCTGATCAATGAGCCCTACAGTCAGTAAGTTCTAAAAACCAATACAAAAGCTGTGCTAATGAAGAAAACAAGTTGATCAAAAGGTTGAGTCCAATTTGTGGCCATAGCAAGGCATAAGAGGTGCTTTTTTGAGGGGGGTTGCAGTATGTTTCAAATCAGGTAGCTCTGTGCTAAGTTTGCTGAAGCAGAACTAGTGATGTCAATGATGCGTCACTGAAGTTGATCTGGCCCCAGTCCACAGGTCAGATATCCAGCTTTAAACAGTATTCCAGACTTTATTTCCAGCTAGAAACAAGGAAAAGTCCCAATTCCGAGTTGTCCAGAATGTAGCATTAAACATTTTCTTCAGTGTGTCGTATACCAATAAACCACATACCAATAGGAGCACCAAACCTGATAATGCAACTATAAAGAACAACAACTTTAAACCACCTCTGGGAAAACTTTACATGTTTATTTTGGTTTCTTGTTTCTTTGTTTTGTTATCATGCCAATTTATTGGCAAAATAGCACTACATATTGCTTATGTTGGCATCATGGTGGCGCAGTGGGTAGCACGATTGCCTCACAGCAACAAGGTCATTGACTCGAGTTGCTTTGTTTCCTCCGCATGCTCCTGTTTCCCCCACAGTCCAAACACATGTGCTATAGGTAAATTGGGTAAGCTAAATTGGCCGTAGCGTATGTGTGTGAATGCAAGAGTGTATAGGGTTTCATAGTGTTGGGTTGCGGCTGGAAGGGCATCCGCTGTGTAAAACATATGCTAGATAAGTTGGTTGTTCATTCCGCTGTAGCGACCCCTGATTAATAAAGGGACTAAGCTGAACAGAATGAATGAATTGTTTATGTTTGCAGTTGGATATAATTTCAGAACATGGCTTACTGAAAGTGTCATGAATGGATGATGTCACACTCCAAATGAGTCTTTTTTCTTGCATTTTCTTGTTTTTGACGCATCTTGATTGTAAATTGACATGGGGATCATGTTTGTACAGTCTGACTAACTAGGATTGTAAAGGATTGTTGGTCCCACTTTATATTATGCTAAACTTGACTACTGTGTACATTACCTGAAAAAAGTCTTGTCGCCTATCGGTTTTAGGACCAGCAAATAATAACTTGACTTCTAGTTGATCATTTGGTATCAGAAGTGGCTCATATGAAAGGCAAAGGCCTCTAGATTACGCTTATTTTACCAAAATAAAATATGATCATGCCTTGATTTTTAATGATTTAATTAGGACAGTAAAGTCTGACTTTTCTTAGACAATAGTCTTGTCACTTAACAGATATAATGTCCAGTATAGAATATAAAGTCATGGTGCAGTGGAAAAAGAATGAATATTGTGTATGACTCCCATGAGCTTGGAGGACTGCATCCATACATCTCTGCAATGACTCAAATCACTTATTAATAAAGTCATCTGGAATGGCAGAGAAAGCGTTCCTGCAGGACTCCCAGAGTTCATCAAGATACTTTAGATTCATCTTCAATGCCTCCTCCTTCATCTTACCCCAGACATGCTCAATAAATTTCATTCCTGGTGACTGGGCTGGCCAATCCTGGAGCACCTTGACCTTCTCTGCTTTCAGGAACTTTGATGTGGAGGCTGAAGTATGAGAAGGAGCCCTATCCTGCTGAAGAATTTGCCCTCTCCTGTGGTTTGTAAAGTAATGGGCAGCACAAATGTCTTTATACCTCAGGCTGTTGATGTTGCCATCCACTCTGCAGATCTCTCGCAAACCCCCATACTGAATGTAACCCCAAACCATGATTTTTCCTTCACCAAACTTGACTGATTTCTGTGAGAATCTTGGGTCCATGAGGGTTTCAGTAGGTCTTCTGCAGTATTTGTGATGATTGGGAAGCAGCTCAATAGATGATTCACTGGAAAGTTCCACCTTCTACCACTTTTCCAAATGATCAACTAGAAGTCAAGTTATTTGTTGCTCTCACAACTGGAATCAACAACAAGACTTTTGTCTTGTGTACTTGCATCAAAAAATAAATAAGTGTGCTTACTGTGTTCATAACGTACTACAGAACACCTCAGGTGCTCTTGAAGTGGGATACAGGTAAGTTTAGGGACAGGTTTGGTGGTATGGCTAGGTTTAAGGATGGTCAAATGTAATTACAGAAAATAATTACAAATATAATTACATGCAGGTATTTAATCAATCATAAGTACAATGTAAAAACATGTATTTACACAATAGGTACATTGTAATATTTAGTGTAAGTACATATTAGTTAAGGCCACCTAATATAAAGTGGGACCGGGTTGTTACAAATTGCACAGTGTGAGACTTACTATACAATTAAATTCAGAATTATTAGCCCCCCTTTGAATGTTTTTTTCTTTTTTAAATATTTCCCAAATGATGATTAACAGAGCAAGGAAATTTTCACAGTATGTCTGATAATAGTTTTTCTTCTGGAGAAAGTGTTATTTGTTTTATTTCGGCTAGAATAAAAGCAGCTTTTAATTTTTAAAAAACATTTTAAGGTCAAAATTATTTGCCCGTTTAAGCTAAATATTTTTTCGATAGTCTACAGAACAAACCATCGTTATACAATAACTTGCCTAATTACCCTAACCTGCCTAGTTAATCTAATTAACCTAGTTAAGCCTTTAAATGTCACTTTAAGCTGTATAAAAGTATCTTGAAAAATATCTAGTCAAATATTATGTACTGTCATCATGACAAAGATAAAATAAACCAGTTATTAGAGATGAGTTATTAAAACTATTACATTTAGAGATGTGTTGAAAAAAATCTTAAACAGAAATTGGGGAAAATAAACAGGGGGGCTAATAATTCATGGGGTTTAATAATTCTGACTTCAATTATCCATAAACCAACTCAGTACAATGTGAGAGCAACTGCATTTGCATTCATTCTATTTATTAGAAGGTGAAATGTAATAAATAAATGCAAATTTGCATTGCTCCACTATAGGCAATGAATACTTTACAAATTATAAACTGTCTGACATCTTTAATATTGCACTAAAGATGGCCAGTCCTTGTCCAGAGCAAACGCTACAGATCCATATTACATCTGAGCGGGAAAGTCACGTTAATATTTAAAATAAGGTTTTTGGCATGGGAACGATGGCATTGATAAATTAGGATGGAAATGAATTCTTACACTGTCTTCAAAACACTGCATGGTGAACAAATTATTCCCCTTTTTGCAATTAACAGGACATTTTTGTATGAAATGGAAATGGCTTTAAAGGTAGTAAAGGTCATGTGTATCGAACCATGGTGGCTTTGCAATTACAGCCAGTCAGAATGTTGATTCGGAGGCTTTGCCCAGGCATAGATGGAAAAATTAATAAGTTGAAGTCTCTTTGTTGAAAAGATCGCTGTTGATTATATGACATTATGTGACAAAGAAGACAAGTTGCGGGCGATTTTTTCCACATGAGTTTAAGTGGGATAAAAGAACTGGAGAATGACCTTCAAATGTCACAAATCTCTTTCTAGTTTTGGTGCACGCCAAACGGAAAACTTCATGCTGTTTAACTGTTTCTCGCTTTAATGTATGAAACAACATGTTTTTTTGTGCATTGATGAAATTGCACATGTGAAATCCTCAACATTCTGAAAACATTGCCCTATATACATTTCTGGAGATCGCGAATTAGAGCTTATATAAGACCCAAAAAATGAAACTCAACCCTACCTGAGCCCATGTACCTAGTGTCCGAGCCCGACCCGCTCCGACATATTAACTGTAATTATGAGACCAAGCCCGATTTAAACCCAATTATTTTTTTAATACTGGGCCATTAAAACAGAAACTCAACTACTTCTCTGAGTTGTTTGAACTACAGAAATTAGTTTAGATTTATCTTAATGAATAATGCAACAAGGACGAAGCATGTAAACTGCATTGTTTGTTTATTCAGAATTTATAAGAGGACATTGAAGGCTGACTATCACACTTTCTGGCAAGCCTGTTTCATGACGTGTGTCTGTTCATCCTGGAAGTCCCTGTTTTTACATTTCTTTCACACTCCACACACGAGCAGAGCATGAGCAGCACATGTTTTTTTTGGCGTCCAGGTTAACAAATAAATTTTAGAGCTTTCATACCACACACAGATGCAACGTGTCAGTGCGGATCATGAGCAGAGCTGAAGCAGCAGTGCCTAAATCATTTAGGCCGACTTTGCTAAAATATTATATTAAGTAATGACTGGCCTGAAGATAGTGGCAAGAAATATCGGCGCGACTCTACTCGCAGGTCAGGCAAGTCTGGGATCGGGCAGGGAATCTAAACGCTACCGCAAATTATGTAGCCAGAAGTACGTATGGCTGCAATTTGTCTACGGGGCGGTATACTGTTCCTTTTCATGCTAACAGCTGACCGCTGGTCAATTGGTGCTTTTGAAAACACTTGGTTGGGTTTAGGGAAGGGGGTGGGCGCTGGTCAATCCGTGCTTTTGAAAACACTATCGGTTGGGTCAACCCAGGCTCATTCTGATTACGCACCCCTATATACATTTCTGGAGCGCCAAATGCATCCCAGGAACTATGTTTTTTTTGCAGTTTTTGTTTTTACAAATCCATCACCACTGAGGCCACTGTGTATGCTTTTTCACATCTCAAATTTTTCTCGCGAGTGCCATTCGTGCCTGCTCTTCTCACTTAAATCCATCAGTGGCCACTGTCAACTGACTGACTGACCGACCGACCGATCCCCCCCACCCTCTCTGTTCCCTAAACCTAACCGACAGTGTTTTCAAAAGCAATCCAGAAAAGGAAAAGCCCTAGCCTGATTTTTACCATGTTTTTAAATTTTACCACATGGTCACCCTGTTATTTATGTTTTATTTTTTTGAATTTGTTTTTGTCTTACCTTTCTGGAACCGTTCTTCACCAGACTCGAACCCTCTTGAACTCCACTCTGTGTCTCAAGTCCGCCGACGTATGCGTCAAGGTACCAGACAAACTGGTAATAGCGAAGAAGCTGTCCATACAGAAATAAGCTCGGTCTCTTGGTCAGTCAGTCAGTCAGTTAGTCGACTGGTGGATTTAAGCGAAAAGTAGCAGGCACGAATGGCATTTGCGAAAGAAATTTGAGATCTGAAAAAGCATACAAAGCGGCCTCTGGTGAATTCACGAAAATAAAAACTGCAAAAACCGTAGCTCCTGGGATCCATTTAGCGATCTCCAGAAATGTACAGTATATAGGGGTACGTAATCAGAATGAGCCTGGGTTGCCCTTCCCTAAACCCAACCGATAGTGTTTTAAAAAGCACCGATTGACCTGCCCACTCGCTACATAATTTGTGATCTCCAGCAACATATATAGGGCTATGTTTTCAGAATGAGCCTATGTTAAGAAAGGGTAGAGGTATTGGTCGGTTGGCCAGTCATTCAGTCAGTCAGTTGACAGCGGCCTCTAGTGGATTTAACCAAGAAGAGCATATGCGAGTGGCACTCGCGAGAGAAATTTGAGATCTCAAAAATCGTAAACAGCGCCCTCTGGTGGATCCGTGAAGAAAAAACTGCAAAAAAAACAGCTCCTGAGATGCATTTGGCGCTTCCGAGAAATGTATATAGGGGTCATAATCAGAATGAGCCTGGGTTGCCCTTCCCTAAACCCAACCGACAGTGTTTAGAAACACCACACTGCGTCTCAAGTCTGCCGACGTATGTGTCGAGCTACCAGACAAACTGGTAACAGCGGAAAAAACGTCCATACGGCGGCAAGCAATCAGCTGGTAAGCGAGAAAAGATACGACGTCATACCGCCCTGTAGTGTTTGTTTTAAAGATGAAATGCAGCCATAGGTACTTCTGGCTACATAATTCACGATCTCCAAAAAAGTATAAAGGACAACGTTTTCAGAATGAGACTATGTTGTTGAAGGAAGTTGGTTGGGTTTATCAGTCTCTTGGTCAGTCAGTCAGTCAGTCTACAGTGGCCTCTGGTGGATTTACACGCGAGAACAACAGGCATTAATGGCACTTGCGAGAGAAATTTGAGATCTGAAAAAGCGTACACAGCGGCCTCTGGTGGATTCGCGAAAACAAAACTGCAAAAAACGTACCTCCTATTCGACACTCTCCAGAAATGTATATACGGCTACATTTTCAGAATGAGCCTTGGTTGGAAATCCTCTGTTTTGAATTCAGCCAATTATCTTGCCTTTTCTCCTTTCTATAGGCTTCTGTATGATGTTGTAAAGCAAATGTGGATGTAAACATGACTGCCGACTCAACGCCGTGCTGAAGGTTTGATGTGAAGGCGTGATATTAAACGTGGCATGTCACCATAACACCAGCTCTATATCTTGACAGGATGTCTATACATCACGGGCTTTTATGTTTCAGGGTAATGATAGGCCTTTGAGAGACTGTGAGAAAGCATCAGCGCTGTCCAGCTCCAGCCGAGGCGACGCTGCTCAGATCCCTGCTGCCGACAAGCATTTATACTCAAACAAATGACCTTGTTTTCTGCCTTTCTTTTATTGTAAGTGTTCAGTTATTATGCTGCAAACAGAGGAGAAGAGGAAGACACGTGTACATCCACAAACATTACAGGTGAACTGCCAACAGTCTATACAAGATCACTTCTCTTATTATCTCTTCAATAGATTTGCAATTGGTATAGTACGTTTTAAAATCTGCATTTGTTTACATATTAAACTCATGTGAGTTGCTGTTAATCATGGCCAGGAAGCTCTTTTTTATTTGTATTATTTTTCTCAATGTCTTTAATCTTTAATTACAATTTTTATTTTCAATATGATTTATTATTTAATATAATTTATTTTAATAACTAATATAATTAATAATAATTAATATAATTTAATTTATTCATTCATTCATTTTCTTTTCGGCTTAATTCCTTTATTAATCAGGGGTCGCCACAGCGGAATGAACCGCCAACTTATCCAGCATATGTTTTATGCAGCGGATGCCTCTCCACTGGGAAACACCCATGCACTCTTGCATTCACGCACATACTCTATAGCCAATTTAGCTTTTTCAATTCACCTATACCACATGTTTTTGAACTGTGGGGGAAACCGGAGCACTCGGAGGAAAATCACGGCGATACGGGGAGAATATGGATTCTCCACACAGAAATGCCAACTGACCCCGCCAGGGCTCGAACCAGCGACCTTGAGGCTATCGTGCTACCCACTTTGCCACCGTGACGCCCATAATTTGACTTAATATAATTTAAAGAGTTCACACTTAGATATTGTTTGACAAATGTTAGCAGGTTTGGCATGCTGTCCCAGGAGAGAACCCTGAGCTCGGAGATAATTGAGCCCAGGGCTCCCGCCTGGTCGATTGAGCTTGTAAGGGGAGTACGAGATCAGGTAGTCCTCGAGAGCTCCCTGTGGTACAGGAAGAAAGGGGGAGAAGGGGTGGATGGAGGGTAAGGGAGTAGTTTTAGCTAGGCTACTTATAGTGAGTTTAGATTAATCTGATTGGCTAACTATAATTGTGATGAGAGACCAGCTGCTGTCAATCATATCACGTGCTTCTCAAAATTAGTTTGTGAAACTTCACTTATTATTTTTCATGGGGGTCATGGTGGCTTAGTGGTTACCACTGTCACCTCACAGCAAGAAGGTTGCTGGTTTAAGTTTTTGTTTTCGCAAATTTCTCTCATGAGTGCCATTTGCACCTGCTGTTCTGGCATAAATCCACCAGAGGCCGCTGTCGATTGACTTACTGACTGACCCACCCTCTTCCTTCCCTAAACCCAACCGATAGTGTTTTCAAAAGCATTGATTGATCCGCCCAACCACTTCTCGGACAGTGTCTTCAAAAGTAATCCAGAAAAAGAAAAGCCCACACTAATTTTTACCACGTTTTCAGATTTGACCACATTCTCACCCTGTTATTTACTTGTTTATTTTATCTTTTGGATTCTGTTTTTAGGGCGACACAGTGGTGCAGTAGGTAGTGCCGTCGCCTCACAGTAAGAAGGTCGCTGGTTCGAGCCTCAGCTAGGTCAGTTGGCGTTTCTGAGTGGAGTTTGCATGTTCTCCCTGCGTTCGTGTGGGTTTCCTCCGGGTGCTCCGGTTTCCCCCACAGTCCAAAGACATGCTGTACAGGTGAATTGGGTAGGCTAAATTTTCCGTAGTGTATGAGTGTGAATGAGTGTGTATGGATGTTTCCCAGAGGTGGGTTGCAGCTGGAAGGGCATCCGCTGCGTAAAACATGTGCTGGATAAGTTGGCGGTTCATTCCACTGTGGCGACCCCAGATTAATAAAGGCACTAAGCCGAAGAGAAAATGAATGAAAATATGAATGAATTCTTTTTTTGCCACTTTCTGGAACTGTTCTTCACCAGACTCAAACCCCATCGACCGGTCAACTCCTCTCTACATCTCAAGTCCACCGACATAAACTGCAAGCCACAGGACAGACTGGTAAAAGTGCGAAAGCCGTCCACATCGAGGTAAGCGGTCAGCTGGTAAGCGCGAAAAGGAACGGCGTCATACCGCCCGGTAGCATTCGTTTTAAAGACAAAATGCAACCATACGTTCTGGCTACATAATTCATGATCTCCTGAAATGTGTACGGAGTATGTTTTCAGAATGAACATATGTTGACAAAAACACAAAAAAGTGTATTATGAAACGAGGCTGATTAGGACACACACATCATTTATTCATATAAACTTAATATAACAAACATTTATTGATATAAACAAACACCTATTATAGATATTATAGATATTCCAACATATGCTGAGTGTGATCATCTAAATGTGTCTCAGGTGTGTGTTGTGTGTTTCTCTCACAGGTGATACTGTAGTACAGGCCTATTATGTTGTATATCTCTCAGTCTGAGGTGTAGAAAGTGTGAGATCTGCTGCTGACACCGCCGTCGCCCCCATTAAAACACTCCACAATCTGCGCAGTTTCTTCATGTTATTTGAGGGTGAGTAATTGGATTTCCAGACGTGTCATCAAAGCGTATTAGAAAACAATCCAATGGCAAATCACACGGCGGGCTAAAAGGCCACGTGCCGCCTTTACCGTCGAGAATAAACAAAATCCATGATGTCGTTTTCCTTTGGCCCTTCCGATCAATCATCTCCACGCCGATTCTCCCTCGCTGGAGTCCATTGCTCATTCTCTCTCTCTCCATCCGCGATTCTCTTCCACAATCTTTCAAAATTCATTACAGGTGTGGAGAGCTGAACGAGACGCCGCTGCCGCAACCTCTGACCTTTGCTTTTTTTTAATGCAATCTGCTTCATCCATCAGCGCCGTGGAGGAAGAGTCCGACAGAATTCATCTCTGACAAGTTCTGGAAGTATTACATTTCTGTTGCATTTGCATCCACCCACATATAATGACACAACACACACACACGCATGAGGCGGATGATATCACAACACAACCTGTAAGGTGAGGAACTAAATTAGATGAAACTATGAAATGTAATTATCGCCGTGTTAAAGAAATAGTCCTCATGAAGGAACATTCTGTCATGGTTTACTCTCAAAAATGTGCAAACCTCAGTGAGAACTTAGTGATAGTTTGGCCAAAATCCCTCATGGCGCTCCAAACACTTTCGTTTGTCTTCTATTTTAGATCAAATCTAAGAGCTCTCTCATCCTCCATATATAGTAAGATTCTAGTTTCATTTAAAGGGCCATTAAACACCCCTGTCTCCGCACCTCTAGTTTGAGTAAAGTCAGGAAGTGGGTGAGTCCAGCTTTGTTTAGGCGGGAGTGTTGAGTGGTGAAAGAGGGAAGGGTTTGCATGAAAAGTGGAGTTTCAGTATGTGCAGGGCCGGATTAACCAACGAGCATTATGGGCACAGACCCAGGGGCTCTGGTGCGCTTAGGGCCCCTAGGAGGGGTGAACAAATGCAGATTTTGGAGTGTCTATTTAGGCTAAGTGCAAATAGCGCACCTCGTTGGAATAAGCTAGTTAAACAATTCCCGCCCATCACCATTTTGTTGACAGAGACAACATAACTAAAGAGTGCAACAGACAGCAGCGCTAGTGGCGTAGCTCGTAAAGCACGTGGCAATATCTTTTGACCTCCACTACATATCATATTTTGCCGACTCTTTATCACAATGAAGACGTTTCTTTGCAAACCGGAAGAACGAATTTGCTTGAAATAACGCAAATACGACCAATTTTCACTTTTTTTGTGAAATATTTGTGTCCTAATTGTGTTTTTAGCAACATGGGACACATTTATGACTGTCAACGTTGTGTTTCGTGACCCTTTAAAGTGGAGAGAAAAAACCACGTGCCTGCAATCACGCCATGTCACCCTGCAGCCCAAAACCGGTTACTCACTGAAGCTACTTGAATGGGAGACCACATGGGAAAACTAATTTGCTAATGGAAGTGGTGTTATCGCCAGCAGAGGGGCGCTCAATCTGCGATCTGTGTGAGTCCTAATGCCCCAGTATATTGAAGGGGACACTACTGTCAGTGAGCGTTGTCTTTCAGATAAGACGTTAAACTGAGGTAGATGCTGCACACTTGTGGTAGTGTGGAGAGACCGCCCTCAACCCTCACCAAATAAGAATATATTTTAGAGCAGTAATCACGATGCCGTGAAACTGTGGTATTTTTATCCAAGGTTATCATATCGTCAGAATCTTATACCGGCCTATGCCTAGTTCTGCATCATCACTGACACCAAATATAGCTAAAATATGCCCTGGGTAAATTTGTTTTCCCACCACTTCTGATATTAACTGAAAAACTAAAATCCCATAATGAAGAGGCAATTTCTTTTTAAATAAATTATGATTATTATTGTACAATAATGCAAATGTTATGCCAAAAGAGAAAAAGATTAGGTGTAAACTCTTCCTTTCTTCTTCTACAGTACTTCAAGATGTTTAAGTGTGGTTTTCGTTTATAAACAGTGTATTTTGCTTCATTGACCTCCACTGTAAATGCATTAGTATTAAGATAATTGTTATCTTGAGCGGTGAGGCAAAATTATTTTCTGTGCTTATTAACAGTAAATTGTTGTTGTTGTTGATTGCAGGATATTTATTTCAAATGTTCTGTGACAGAAATGTTAGTTAAATTTGAATATGTGAGGTCATCATAGTCTACAAACTTTCCATTCGTTCGTATTATCATTTAAATAGAAAACAAGGGCATACATTGCAGCTTGTTTTAATAATAATAATAATAATAATAATAATAATAATAATAATAATAATAATAACAATAATAATAATAATAATAATAATAATAATAATAATAATAACAATAATAATAATAATAACAACAACAACAATAATAATAATAACAATAATAACAATAATAATAATAATAATAATAATAATAATAATAATAATAATAATAATAACAATAATAATAACAATAATAATAATA
This sequence comes from Danio aesculapii, assembly GCF_903798145.1. Lineage (NCBI taxonomy): Eukaryota > Metazoa > Chordata > Actinopteri > Cypriniformes > Danionidae > Danio > Danio aesculapii. Next base: position 43,794,207 of record NC_079451.1, on the reverse strand, counting down.
ATAATAATAATAATAACAATAACAATAACAATAATAACAATAACAATAACAATAACAATAATAATAATAATAATAATAATAATAATAACAATAATAATAATAACAATAATAATAATAATAATAACAATAATAACAATAATAATAATAATAATAATAATAACAACAACAATAATAATAATAATAATAATAATAATAACAATAATAATAACAATAATAATAACAATAATAATAATAATAATAATAATAATAATAATAATAACAATAACAATAATAACAATAACAATAATAATAATAATAATAACAATAATAATTAAAACAATAATAATAATAATAATAATAACAATAATAATAATAATAATAATAATAATAATAATAATAATAACAATAATAACAACAATAATAACAACAATAATAATAATATTAATAATAATTACAATAATAATAATAATAATAATAATAACAACAACAATAATAACAATAATAATAACAATAATAATAATAACAATAATAATAATAATAACAATAATAATAATAATAATAATAATAATAATAATAATAATAATAATAATAATAATAATAACAATAACAATAACAATAACAATAATAATAATAACAATAATAAAAATTAAAATAATAATAACAATAATAATAATAATAATAATAATAATAATAATAATAATAATAATAACAATAATAATAATAATAATAACAACAATAATAACAATAATAATAATAATAATAATAATAATAATAATAATAACAACAATAATAATAATAATATTAATAATAATAATATTAATAATAATAATAATAATAATAATAATAATGAAAGCTGCATTCACGTGAGATGAGATTGATTTGCATAACAAAATTAGGACATTTGGATCAAAAAAGCAAGAGCCCTCACTTAAAGAGATATCTCAATAGTTCAAAAATATATAATTATGTCATTTTACTCACATAAATTTGTAATCAAAATACTCATCTTGAGTAAAAAAAAATTGTAGAAAAAAAAATTTTTGTTTTGTATTATTCCTTTTTGGTGTACTATCCCTTTAAATGACTTTCACACTTAAATAGACCCATTCATTCATTCCTTTTCCTTTGGCTCGGTCCCTTTTTTTATCAGAGGTCGCCACAGAGAAATGAACCGCCAACTATTCCGGCGTATGTTATACGTAGCGGATGCCCTTCTAGCTGAAACCCAAGTATTGGGAAACACCCATACACTCTCTCATTCACATTCAAACTACGGCCAAATCAGTTCATCCTAATTCAGCGCATGTCTTTGGACTGTGGGGGAAACCAGAGTACTCGGAAGTAGGGGTGTAGTGGACATTTTAAAAGTGGGGTGGGGGCGTTGGACAGCCGAATGAAATTTAAAAGTTTACTGTCATATAATTAATGACCACCTGTTTCTACATGATCTATCTCTAAAAGTGAGGGGGACGCATCCCCACCCCCCGGTTGCTACGCCCCTGCCTGGAGGAAACCCACGCCAACACGGGGAGAACATACAAACTCCACTCAGAAATGCCAACTGGCCCAGCCAAGACTCGAACCAGCGACCTTCTTGCTGTGAGGCGACAGTGCTAACCACTGAGCCACTGTGCTGCCTTGAGATGTCATAATTTCTGATAAATGTGAAAGTTAAAGATCCTGGCGCATTAAAAATAGCTAATCAAAGGTACTTTAATGAAGAGGCATGGCCAGTAATCACCTCAGTAAGAAAGAAACAGTCATTCACTCATCGTGTATTGTTATCTTTCATTTAAGAAGGGGGAGAAAAAAAAATGTAATTCACAGTTACAACTCCAATTATCCTCTTGCGATAGGAGCTGTGCTGATGACCTCGTGATTGACAGAATTATCACATAATGGAGCACACACTCATTTCAGGACAGAGTGTTGAACACGCCACGTCCCGATAAGCTCAAACCACCGGCAACCGGTCCTACAACCTCCAAAACTCCTGTGCAAAAAAAATACCCTTGACTTCATTTAACACTGATTGTTATCGCAGGTGAGGATGATATTGTGGAAGAGGAGTGTGCGTGATGGAGGCCCGGACGCCGTTTGTTCAGCCAGCAGGAGACAGATTCCTCTCTTCTTTTTTTTGTGAGAGTTTGGACAAACAGCGGGACTGACGGCCTCCATCACAGTTTATCCCGCTTCACATTAAGCTGACTTGTCAACATGTGGTTGAGAGAAGAATGGCAGCGACTGAGAGGAAGAGCAGAATAATCCACTGACCCTCCGTGAGCAAATGATGAGCTGCTGAAAGCTCTTACTCTACTACTGCTGGATGTGGCTTTATGAGGAGGGTTTAGTGTTGTGTCTTATACACGGTGTTATATTCCTGGTTCTGTCATTTAAAGCTGCGTGATGTGTTGGATTAAATCGCAGTCTATCTGTTGTTCTTCTGTCTGTCAGTTCTATTGTTTTTCTTTCTTTCTTTCTTTCTTTCTTTCTTTCTTTCTTTCTTTCTTTCTTTCTTTCTTTCTTTCTTTCTTTCTTTCTATCTATCTGTCTATCTATCTGTCTGTCATTCCATCCATCTATCCATTCATCCATCTATCTATCTATCGTTCTTTCAGTTGTTCTGTCACTCTATTTGTCCATCCATCCATCCATCCATCCATCCATCCATCCATCCATCCATCCATCCATCTATCTATCTATCTATCTATCTATCTATCTATCTATCTATCTATCTATCTATCTATCTATCTATCTATCTATCTATCTATCTATCTATCTATCTATCTATCTATGTCTGTCTGTCCGTCTGTCGTTCCATCCATCCATCCATTCATCCATCCACCCATCCATCTAGCTCTCTGTCTGCCTGTCTGTCATTCTATCTATCTATCTATCTATCTATCTATCTATCTATCTATCTATCTATCTATCTATCTATCTATCTATCTATCTATCTATCTATCTATCTATCTATCTATCTATCTATCTATCTATCTATCTATCTATCTGTCTGTCTGTCTGTCTGTCTGTCTGTCTGTCTGTCGTTCCATCCATCTATCCATTCATCCATCTATCTATCTATTGTTCTTTCAATTGTTCTGTCATTCTATTTGTCCATCCATCCATCCATCCATCCATCCATCCATCCATCCATCCATCCATCCATATATTTACTGTTATTTTATCTATCTATCTATCTATCCATCCATCCGTCCGTCCGTCCGTCCGTCTGTCTGTCGTTCCATCCATCTATCCATTCATCCATCTATCTATCTATTGTTCTTTCAATTGTTCTGTCATTCTATTTTTCCATCCACCCATCCATCCATCCATCCATCCATCCATCCATCCATCCATCCATCCATCCATCCATCCATCCATCCATCCATCCATATATTTACTGTTATTTTATCTATCTATCTATCTATCTATCTATCTATCTATCTATCTATCTATCTATCTATCTATCTATCTATCTATCTATCTATCTATCTATCTATCTATCTATCTATCTATCTATCTATCTATCTGTCTACCTGTCTAATCTATCTATCTATCTATCTATCTATCTATCTATCTATCTATCTATCTATCTATCTATCTATCTATCTATCTATCTATCTATCTATCTATCTATCTATCTATCTATCTATCTATCCATCCATCCATCCATCCATCCATCCATCCATCCATCCATCCATCCATCCATCCATCCATCCATCCATCCATCCATCCATCCATCCATCCATCCATCCATCCATCCATCCATCATTCTCATTCTATCTATCGTTCTATCATTGCATCTATTTTTCTATCATTCCAGCTGTAGTTCTATTATTATGTCGTCTACAGTTCCACATAGAAAACAAAGCCTTCGTAAAATGTGCTTATTCTGACCAAAATCCACATAGACATAAAAAGATCATCTGATTTCATCATGTTTACTCACAATTTTTAAGCAAATCTAACAGATCAACAATACTAGATTATAGATTGAAAAACTCAGAAAACATATACAATTCAATAGGATTATGTCTAAATTTGAATCAATGAGATCTCTGAAAGCACAACCTCTGAACAACAACATTTCCCCTGACTTTGTTACTTTGCGTTTTCCTTCATAATAAGTGTAGTTCTCTTATAATCGGCCTTGTCTTTTCAAAACAGTCTGTGCTCTTGGCAGACGAGTATAATATCGATTGCCAAAGTCTTCCTCAGGAGAACGACACCACCCGCGTGGAGCCGTGATGTGGGAGGCTCGCACTGCCCCGGATCTGTCTCATGTAGTTTAGCGGAGCACTGTAGACAAATAAATGCAATACAGACCACTGCAAATACCCGGGGAAGTAAACAGAAGACAGCGTTAATCTAATTGTATTAGGAGCTGCAGTGTCGGTTTAAAGCTTCCACTGCAATCTATTTGATTCCATCACTGAGAAACAGGCCTGAAGAGAACGCTGTCTTGTTTGTTAAGGCTGTTTTATTAGAGAGCTTTTTCCATTTACTGTCCCAGGTGAAGCGCTGAGTGCATCTTTATTGCTGTTTAATCATGTCCGCTGATAATCTGAGGGAGTATTTTTCATTTCGGAGGAGGCCGAGAAGAAAATGTTCCTGCTTTTTAAACTGGATAGGCAACAGAGGAATTATGGCCACCTGTGAGCAGTGATGTTTCACCTGAGATCTACTCTTAACTAAATGCTCAGAAATCTATATTATACTCTTAAAATATATATTCATACTCACAGTAAGAAGGTCGTTGGTTTGAGTCCTGAGTAGGTCAGTTTGCATTTCTGTGTGGAATTTGCATGTTCTCCTAATGTTAACGTGGGTTTCCTCTGGGTGCTCCGGTTTCCCCCCACAATCCAAAGACATGCGCTGTAGGTGAATTGAATAAACTAAACTGGCCGTAGTGTATGGGTGTGTATGTATGTGAATGAGTGTGTATAGGTGTTTCCCAATACTGGGTTGCGGCTGGAAGGGCATTTGCTGTGTAAAACATATGCTGGAATAGTTGGCTGTTCATTCCATTGTGGTGGCCTCTGAAATAGAGAATAAGCCGAAGGAAAATGAATAGCTGTGTCCCATTTCAGAGGCTGCATCCTCCGAAGGATGCATGCGAAGTGCGCTGCGTTATCGCGCCACGACGAAGGCTGTCTCATTTCAAAAAAATTCGAAAGCTCCTTCAAATGCAGCCTCAAAATACGTCCTTCATTTCCCAGGTAATGAGGGACACAACCGGTGGATCCTTCGCGGCCTCGAACGTCCCAAGATTCATTGCACGCTGAAAATGGCAGGACGTTTTTAAAAGAAAACTCCGGATTAAGTGTATGAATTGTGTTTATTTTGCTTGTATATCTAAACACTTGTTAAAAAAACTAAAAGAGTATGACATGTCTTACTAAAGAGTGACTTTTATAGACATTTTTATGTGTACATATGGATAAAACAATATATATTTCTAGCTTTTGTGAACCCTGTTTTGCCTTTAGATCGCTTAAAATAATTTTTAAAATCACTTCGAAAAAAGTCTTTACAATTTTTATCAGCAGCTGTTACGGTTGCCTGGTGACTAGATCCGTCCTCTGTAGGCTAGATCGTCTCATTTCAAAACGCTCGGTTCAGCCTGTGTGGACTTTGAAGGACTCACCATTGAAGTCTGCTTCCTTCGGAGGATGCATCCTCTGAAATGAGACACAGCTATTGAATGTTTCTTGATTTTGAGTTTTAATTTCGTTTCCCGCCTTTTTTTTTTTAATCTGTAACTGACAAAGCACCTGCAGCTCATTACTGCTTTTCTGGAGCTCAAGCATCGACTGCACAGACTGTCAGCACTCGTTCAACAGGTCAATTCATTTTTAAAATGTCTAATCATTTATGTACCAATCCTGTTTTTTTTTTCTTTCAGATTTTAGTTTAACAATGGGTGAACAACAGTATGTCTCAACGTCAGTGGGTAAGTAACAGAGTTGTTGTTTTTTTATATCTCTAATGAATACTATGTCTATTCATAAAAATGAAAAAAATCATAAATAAAAAATGTCAAAGATTAAATATATTTGTGAGATGTAAGACCAGACCATAAAATGTGTGAAATGTATGAGTAATAAATCTAATTATTGTTAAAAATACTAATATTAATCAAATAAATACTTGTATTACTAATAACATTAAACAGACTTTTTAAATATTGTAAGGTCCTAAGTGCAAAGTAAATCAATAAATAATAATAATGACCTTACAATATTATACAAAGTCTGTATAATACAAATAGAGATATTATACAAATATTATACAAATACTGTATTATACAAAGTCTGTTTAATGATATTAGTGATTTGTTGTATAAATATAAGTATTAATTTTTGTTTTATTTTATTAATATTAGAAATATTAATATTGCATTCATATATTTTTTATATTATTATTATTGTTGCAATTACAATAATAATGATAATATATAAGCTTAATATTAATATTTATAATATGAAAAAATAAATAAAACAAAAATTAATACTTATATTTATACAACATATCACTAATATCATTAAACAGACTATGTATAATATTGTAAGGTCATTATTATTGTTACTATTATTATTGTAGTAGGTAGTGCTGTCGTCTCACAGCAAGAAGGTCGCTGGTTCGAGCCTCCACTGGGTCAGTTGCCATTTCTGTGTGGAGTTTGCATGTTCTCCTCTTGTTGGCGTGGGTTTCATCCGGGTGCTCTGGTTTCCCAGAGATGGGTTGCAGCTGGAAGGGCATCCGCTGCATAAAACATATGCTGGATAAGTTGGAAATTCATTCCGCTGTGGCGACCCCAGATTAATAAAGGGATTAAGCCGAAAAAAGAAAATGAATGAATATATAAAGCTTATATATATATATATATATATATATATATATATAAAAAAAACAAATACAATTTTTTGCTAAAATTAATTACTTATATTTAAAAATGTTGTAATTCTTACGAAGTGGACGCTGGATTCACATGCAGTTTTTTAAAGAGAAGTCATGCAGGCAATGGTCAAAAATAGAAGAAAAAACGGGAGCGTAAAGGTAATCCAATAACCATAGTCAAAATACAGGTGAAAGGTCAGGCTAGGCGGCAAAGAATCAAAGTGGTACACAAGACAAGAATCAAAATGCTTCCTAATATTTTATGAATCAAGACTCAGCAAAGTGTCTGAAAGTGAGTGGTATATACAGTCCATGTAATCAGTGAAGATGAGTTTCAGCTGTGTGTGTGTGTGTGTGTGTGTGTGTGTGTGTGTGTGTGTGTATGTGTGTGTTACAACCCCTGGGCAGTCTAAGGGAGTGAGGTTGCACACTTGACCTAGGATCTGGTTCAAACGAAGACTCAAAGAAAATTGCACTCGAAGTAACGACCACAAACAAGAATTGCTGTGCAAATAAAGTGATTTACTACAGGTGGTGATAAGTGAAGCAGTGAGTGAGCTATTTACAATCACAACAAAACATAAATTAGAAACACTGGCTATGGGTGGCACTAAAGCAAAGAAACAATCAAAACCAAACAGTCTTACTAAAATCCCCTCAAAAGCTAGTCTAATAAACAAAAATGTGAAAAATAAATTTAACATCCAAAGACGTCTTACCTAAACTACACTAACTATCCACTTAATCAAAAATACACGGGTTGGCGCTCAACCTCTTTCCTAGTGTCTCTCTAGACAATTTAACTCGGTGTTGAAATGTCACATGACCTACCAGTCTTTCTACCATTCCTCTGTAGGGAAATATGAGGAAAGGAAAGATTACACAGGCAAGAATAGACAGTGACTAAACCAAAATGACAACACAGTGTAAATAAAGGTAATGACAGACAATAAATCACAACAAAACTGAACAAAATGGGGATATAATCACAGATTCAATCAAACAAACAAGCACAGAAACCAACAACAAATCGAGTCAACAAAGACTTCCAAACTGCTGGCAGACACAAAATATATAGTGAGCTGGAGTGATCTGACTGGCTGAGACCGGGACCAAGTCCTTACTGAGAAACCAATCAGCATAAGGCAGGGTCAGGATTGGTTGCATCATGTGGAGGTGAACCAGCCAATCAGGAACAGCAGTAGGCAAAAACAAGGAAGTGAAACACAATGAGACACAATACAAACATAAATAACCAATACTGCTGGCACGTAACAGTGTGTGTGAGTGTCCGGATTACTTTAAGCTGTGGCAGGAGTTGATGAGTGCAAAGAGTTTTGGGAGTTGTAGTTCGGTAGGAATTGCGGAAGTAATCTCCAGTGGAGAAAACACCGCTGGCGATCACAATAGCAATAAACTGCCTGTTATTTTAAACACTTATTACATCAACATTATATTATTTCAAAGCTCTAAAATGTCAATAAAAGTCACTTTGTTAAACTGTAGAGTTGAATTTTCAACATCAAAAGTCGACAGAGCAGAGATCAATCTCCCATAATGCATTTCACAACCGTAAATAAACAGAAAACACTGCTGAACCACTAAATATGGAAACTGTTAATTAACAGATATATTTTTACAGTGTATATAGCACTTTAAAAGCAGGTTTTTTTGTATACCCTAATAAAAAGGGGCTCTGTCAAGCACCATAAAGGGTTCTGCTATTGTCACAAGCTGAAGAACCCTGATTCTCCTAACTGAACTTGACATTCTCTACAAATGCATCACATGTAAATACACTCTCTGACAATTACAAATCTACCGTCATTTACAGATATGCGATGGTTTGGTTTCAAGGACTCCCTGCTGATTTCAAAGGATGGCGTGTATGCGATCATTAATAAGCTGCAAATGCTTGATAAAATGCCATAAGGCTGAACTCATAAAGCGCCAACAGATAGCCGTCTTTGCTTTATCAAAGGACAAGTGAGCTACAGTAGAAGATTCATGAGTGTTGATGTGGACGCAGCTCAATATTTGCATTTTGGAATATTTTATTGGTTAACACTCAATCACTTTCACAACAATGACAGTTCAAGAACAGAAGAGTCAATGAGGAGCAACTTACTGACAACCCGCGAGCTCCGTTGCACAATTAAATCTGCTGAGAATATTTCTAAATAGTCTTCATCTGTACTGTAAAATGTGATTTAAAGGGGACCTATTATGCAAAAATCACCTTTAAAGGGGTTTAGCACAGTTGTGTGGCAGCAGTCTGTGAATGTAACCAGCTTGTAATGGTAAAAATGTATTTATTTAATATTTTTATAATCACACCATACAATTGTCTGCACTGCACTCATAAACACTTTGAATGACATTTTCCCTTTGTTCGTGCTATCAGAGGGGGAATCCACGCCCACTAGTGAGGAGCTCACCCTTATTAGCATAAGACTTTAGTCTTGTTTTTGAATCTGCCACTATGCTGACACATAGGCATTTGTAGCTCCACCCTCTTTTAAAAAGAGCACAATCTCATTTGAATTTAAAGTGACAGTCACCAAAATGGCACAATAAGCATCAAGCCTAAGAGAGGCAGATTCATAGAGTTATTAAACATTATATGTGGAGTATTTTGAGCTGAAACTTCACACACATGTGCTACACTCACTGGCCACTTTATTAGGTACACCTTACTAGTACCGGGTTGGATGCACTTTTGCCTTCAGAACTGCCTTAATCCTTTGTGACATAGATTCAACAAGGTACTGGAAATATTTCTCAGAGATTTTGGTCCATATTGACATGATAGCATCAGACAGTTGCAGCAGATTTGTCGGCTGCTCATCTATGATGCAAATCTCCCGTTCCACCACATACCAAAGGTGCTTTATTGGATTGAGTTCTGGTGACTGTGGAGGCCATATGAGTACAGTGAACTCATTGTCATGCTCAAGAAACTAGTCTGAGATGATTCACGCTTTATGACATGGTGCATTATCCTGTTGGAAGCAGCCATCAGAAGATGGGTACACTGTGGTCATAAAGGGATGGTCATGGTCAGCAACAATGCTCAGGTAGGCTGTGGCGTTGACACGATGCTCAGTTGGTACTAATAGGCCCAAAGTGTGCCAAGAAAGCACACCATTACACCACCACCAGCAGCCTGAACCATTGATTTAAGGCAGGATGCATCTATGCTTTCATGCTGTTGATGCCAAATTCTGACCCTACCATCCTAATTGCGCAGCAGAAATCGAGACTCATCAGAACAGGCAACGTTATCTTCTAATGTCTAATTTTGGTGAGCCTGTGTGAATTGTAGCCTCAGATTCTTCCCATTCTCCTCTGATCTCTAGTATCAACAAGGCATTTGCACCCACAGAACTACCACTCACTGGATATTTTTTCTTTTCGGATCATTCTCTGTAAACCCTAGAGATGGTTGTGCGTGAAAATCCCTGTAGATCAGCAGTTTCTAAAATACTCAGACCAGCCCGTCTAGTACCATAAACAGTGCCACATTCAAAGTCACATCACCTTTCTTTCCTATTCTGATCCTCGGTTTAAACTGCTGATCTACAGGGATTTTCATCTAGGGTTTACAGAGAATGGTCTGAAAGAGAAAATATCCAGTGAGCAACATGCACATACATACACTTTTTTTTTTTTTTTTTTACAAATAACTACAAACATTTATTTTAACATGACTTTTTAATTTTATTTTATGTACAGTAGAAAGACTGAAATAATGTTTAATGCCCATATTTAATATGTGTTAAACTAAACTGAACTTAAACTCTGAAAACTGGACTGACACAGTTTCAGTTTACTAGAACTTCTATGTTAATCTGCTTTGACACAATCTACATTGTAAAAACGCTATAGAAATAAACTTGAATTGAATTGAAGTGTTTAATATGCCAACCTGATTTCACCAAGTAGGACTTGTTCCTGGATTAACATCCATATTGATCCTAGAACAACATTCCAATCAGCCAATCAGAACTAAGGGATTAACCGTTTATGTAACGTTTAGGATTATGGTTAGCTTCTACATGAGTGTTATCCAACTATTATTCCCCTCTGATTTTGGGAATAATTTATAGTTAGGGGTAGGGAATTGGTATGGAATACATCTTCGAACAAAAATTATGTTCCAGATGTGAATCCAGAATCGCATCATACTTGGCAAAATCATAACGCGTGTGTTTAATGTTTAATTATTTCACCTAATGGGCAATAAAACAAACTTTTATTGTGCTTATCCATTTATTTACGGTTGTGAGTTGCATCATGGGATGTTGATCTCTGCTCTGTTGACTTTTGATGGTGAAATTTAACTCATAATAGAAAGAATATATCACTTTAAACTATTACAAATGTCAATAAAAGTCACTTGTTTTAACTTTTTTAAGGTAGGAAAATAATGCGATTCATTATTCAGAGGTCTCATAATGCGATTCAAAAGTATAAATAAACGGGGAACAAGTAATTTACATTTTTTACATTGTATATAAAATACTACAATATTATGTAACCATGCACTGTATGGTTTTCCATATTTTGTGAATCGTGTTTTTTTTTTTTTAATTTGTTTATGCTTTTGATTTGTTTCCTTTAACTTTTTATTTTGAAAATTTTGAAAAAGTGACTTTTTTTATTAATTAATTTATTTTTTACATATTTAATAGTTTGAAGTGACGTGTTGCCTGGATTGGTTTTATAAATGCTGCAAATATCTGCCAGTTAGATCTACTTTTGCTGTTATTTTACCGACTTAATTATCTCTATATTATTTATTATACAAAACTACTGAAATGTCAATAAAAGTAATTTTGTTCAACTGCAAAAGTTAAAATTTCAATATCAAAAGTAAACAGAGCAGAGATTAACAACTCATAACACAATTCCCTACCGCAAATTAATAGAAAAAATCAGTTTATTAAAATAATTACAGTTTTACAGTGTATATTTTGGTTTTCATCAAATTAAACGTATTAATCTAGTCTTTTATAGAAAGCATGCTGATGCCAGTAAATCAACAATGAGCATAATTTAGCCTACACTGTAAAAATTATATGATCAATTAGTCCTGACAGCATATGTTTTAGGTCATTGTAACTTATTAAACTAAGTTAATCACGTTCTAACTTAATTTTATAAGTTATGCTAGCTGTTTTAAGTCAGTTTAACATAATATAAATTCAGTGGATTCATATGGTTAATTTGATTCAGCTTAAAAATTTAAAGCAACCAAGGTTTTTTACAGTGTATTTATGTAAAAAATTAAGTTATTGTAATCATTTTTATTATATTTGTAAGTGGGAAATATATTAAACGTAGTTTAAAGGATAGTAGAAAAATTTAAATATCTAAATTGGTTATTAACAAGTATTTTGGGGGCTGTCGGTAATAGTTTTTTCTATTTCTATTTTTTATTTTACTATATAGTTATATACTGTATATTTATTTGTCAAATTGTATGTTTTTATTCATTATTTACTTTTTAAAATTCCTTTATTATTCGTGTTCTTTTCTGTTGCACTTCTGTCACGAAAACAAATTCATCGTATGTGTAAACATACCCGACAATTAAGCTTTTTCTGAATCAGATTTTGATGTTAACTTCCTTTAATGGAGTGTGATTGACCTTACAGCTTCATCTGTGAATCTCCCGCTGCTCCTCGTGGTTCGGCTCGTGAAGGGTTAACAGATGCGGTAAACCGCCGCGCGCTCCCGTGCGAGCGTCCCATTGGCTGCGCGGCGGCGGCGCGCGCCGTTAATCAGCTGCACGAGCGGCGGAGTTCATCTTCCCGCACGCGCTATAGCGATGGCATTGCCACACACAGCAGGGCAACACAACACAACACATCAGGAGCATGCACACAGCAAACATCCCATCAGCTTTAGACATTGATCCTGGCAGCAGCAGCAGCAGCAGCACTGACAGCACCTGACCTCTGCAGCATCAGCACCAGAAGAAGAAGCTGATCGGTCCTTCTCTCTGAAACAGAAAGCAGTAGCACATCATCATCACAACAGTAGGAGGCGAGCAGATCACATCATGCACTGGACTTTCCTCGCGCACACACTTAGATCTGTTTCCTAAACCACACTGGGAATGGACAGCTGTCTCTGATCTCAATCAGTAGAGCTTTTTCAGGACAAACCGGACTGATAAAAGTTCTGTGCTCGTTTATTTAAACGCACACATTCCTTTACACCACAAGGAAAGCGTCGCACGTGCGTGTTTTTACAGTTCTGTAATGGCTTTTTAAAGTCTTTCAAACCCAATGTTAAGCTGAAATAATATGAAGATACTTTGAATTAGGATTTTAGGAGTTAGTGTGTCACTTTATGGTAAGTTAAGTCTGACGTCGAACTGATATCAGACTCACAAGCAGTCATAAAGACAGTCACATATCGGAGGATATGGCTAAATAACAACATTCTGAGGAAATTCGCCTTTTTAAAACGTAGGATTGGGAAAGCTTGGAGCGTTTGAAACTTTTTTCCGCGTAAAAGCGCACAGGACGCGCAGACAGTCGGCGAGCTCCAGCAAAAGCAGCAGATCTCTCTTCTCACAGCAGAAAACAAGACGTAGAATGGCTGATGAGATTGTTTCCATCACTAATGGGATTGTGCTGCTGTGATTTGTCGGAGCGGAGGGAAGGTTGATACACACATACTCGGTCTGTGCAGGATCGCGGTGCGCGCTCGGGGATGATCAGGATCTTCCCGGATTTCAGTGTTCAGGTGACGGCGGCGGCGGCTGCAGGTGCGGGAGGCGGCGGAGGGATGCCGGCTGCGTCCAGAGTCCCGGGAGCTACAAACGGGAACCCGCAAAACGTCCAAGGCTTGACGTCTTACCAACAAAGGTACGCTGACTAACCGCAAAACATGTTGTTTTTTTCTCCCCACACTTCTAGGTGACATCCATTCATGTCATATCTGTTGCATTCATTCACGTCAGACATATAAAGCGTTATTGGATCTCTCTGGAGGTTGCTGCAGGTTTAAACTTAGTTTCAGGCTTTGCTTCATTTATCACACAAACGACTCACTGTATAAAGCCAACCGTTTAGTGTAGCTGTAAAGTTTTATTGTGTGTCAAATTCCGGAACACACACACACACACACACACATAGAGGAGAAGGGAAGTCATATTGTGATTTATAGTCAATAGAAATAAAACAAACGTTACATTTATTATATAAATAAACATTTTATTTTACATGAAGTATTTAGTGATGCTTACAATAGTGGCACTATCAACAAATGATTAATTCAGAGTTTTAATTCAAATAAAGTGCATAACTACCGGTTTTAATTAGAAAAGACCTCTAAAATATTTTCAAATAACTACTGTAGTTGAACAACTAATCCCCAAAGCCCAAAGAACACCACTAAATCACAGTGTGTGTGGTTTTGATTCATACACATTTCAATGAAGTCTTGGTAAAGTTCCTAAACAGAATCAGAATTGTTTTACTATTTATTTTAAGACAAATAGAAACACTTCATCTGCTAAAGCTAGACGGTACATTGAGGTTAATGGATTTGAAAGCTTCTGATTGTTAGTATATCAGCAGAATCATGAGCACACATGCTTACATACACTGTCACGTTCAATTAAACAGTCTATTTAGAGCACAACACAATGAACAGGACATTAAATGGGGTGGCTGTCAGCTCATGACCTTGACAGGTCACATGTTCTAATGCACATCACCAAACAGGCCTATATTTATGCCGAGATGGATTAATATGGAAAGAAAATATATAAATAATGTATTGAATTAGTGCACTTTACTTCAAGCAAGCATTTTTTTTCTGATACAGGTTTGTGTAAATTTACTTTAACACATGGTGTATCTCTTTAATTAAAATAATAATATTAATATAGGGGTTATTTAATTTTTTAGTGTTTTAGAAAAGTATCTATATCCAAATAATATAGTCTCACATCAGGAAAACAATGAGTAGATTTTGACAGCTGTCAATCACACTGTGATTTAAAAAAAAAAATACCAGTGCATACATAAATAAGCAAACAACCAAAAGCCCTCATATTGCGTTTTTTTCTTATGTAAATCTTCCCAAGAACGCCTGAAAAACAACCTGTATATTCCTTATAAACTCAAACTATTTCCAACTACAACTGAGTGGCGTTGTTGCGCCGGCAGGAGAGGGAGATGAGAGGGAGAGAGAGGCAGGAAAAACGCTGGAAAATGCGGACAAACATGCTAGGAAGAAGCGGCTGTGTTCGAGGGGCACATCGTGGTGTAAATGCCCCTCTCGTGCACTAATTCCTGCCCCGGTTTACTCCGCGAGGACAGCCGCCGGATCGCACGAGCGTCCCCGGGTTTCCTCTCACTTTATTGGCATGCCTTTGGATCTCAGCGTCGGCTGGTCTCGCTCTCGTCTGAACGCATCTTAACGCACGGAGACACGGGCACGGGCGCTCCGGTACCGCCGATGGCGTTGCTTAAATGCTCCCGGTTCCGCTGTCAGCTGCTCGTCGCGTGAAATCTGGAGGAAAAAAAGTGTAATTAATAATTGCAGGAAGATGGCGCCCACCAAGCCCAGCATTCAGCAAGACCCTTCCAGAAGAGAACGGTAAACGCTCGGTTTGTTGTGTGTCTGTGGAAACGCGTGCGCTGACGGGCATTTTGGACTGGGATGTGAAACTTTGCCCTTTCCGCAGGAGTGTGTGTGTGTGTGAGGGGTTGGGTAACAGGTATACACGCTGACAGAAGCGGCGAGTGTGTGTCTGTTTACGCTGGTGTGTGTGTGTGAGGGTGAAAGAGAGAGTGTGTGTGTGTGTTTTGGTGGACAGAGGACATGACCGTTGAATGTGTACAGCGTGTGTCGCGCTGTGTTGGCAGGTTTCGCTGGAAATGTGTGGATATTCGAACCTGACTGTGTTACAATTTTGCATCCGCTCGTCGTTTGTTTTCGCGGCATTAGGCCAATCTGAGTTAAACACTCTGTTTACTGCTGAGAAGTAGTATGCAGCAGGCTGCTGTTGGAGGAAGTTTCTATGTAGATTGATGTGCATTTGAGTCCTGGATCAGAAACTCTTGATGTGGTTTAAAATCTTGTATAAGCATTAAATGTATTTGAAGAGTTGACGTCTGAAATTTGCATCGAAAATGAACATTTTTCACAGCCTCCTTTGTTTATGTTGAGGTATTTCACTTTAAAAACCAGGAAGAGGACTTATTCATTGTCATAAACGTAATATCACTGAACATAAACACAGGAGAATGAAATAAAAGCTTAATTTAGAGGAAAATTTCAGACGGCATTTAGAGGTTTTTGCATGTAAACTCTTCATTTGTTGTTGAACACAAGACTAGTGTATTAAAGTGGCACTTGAGCATCTAAAATGCTGTCATTAAGAGTAGTGTTTTTAGACTTACATGGCAGGTGTATAACTGCTATCACTGTTTAAAATGACATTTTAATAGGTTTTCATTGCTGTTGAGTTGTTGAAATTCCCAGATTTTGCAAATGATGGCAGGTGGTGCACTAAATTCATTTGTCAGATCTATATATCTGAAATTCCATGCATAAAGCGGATGTTTGAAGGCGTAATGCATTAGCTCGGAAATGCACCACTAAAAATTCATCGTTTTGCTGTCATGATTTATAGATCTGAAATTGTGATATAAAACTAGCCTGTACATGAGTCAGGTGAATGTTTAAGTGCTGCTATTTTGTACCAGTCATTTTACACTCGCTGTTGTTGATGACAGCTCATTCACAGTTTTTTCAATCTTAAAAGATTTATAGTTATGGTATCTGATATAGTTCTGGAATCACTGTTTTGGTGGTTTGAGGACTTAAAAGTGTGTTTATTCAGAAGCTAGATTAACTGAGTGTCCATATTTCTGTCGTTTGCAATGATTAGCTGCTCTGTAGATCTGAAATGTGAATACAACTATAGTTTATGTAGTCTAGTGAGGTGTTTTTTTTTTGTTTGAGCTCTATGCATATGCATCACGGCAGGTGTTGCGCTAAATTAATCCACAGTTATGAAATTACTTCATGATAAGATGTGAAATTGCTTCGACTAGTCAGGTGCATTTTGTTTTATTGCTATCTTCTGTATTATCAAGTGCTTTTCATAGCATATGCATCATTACGGCAAGTGCTTGTCTTATTTTCTATGGTTATCTTGTAGAATATTGCTCGCTCTGACTCGTATAAAATAATATGTTGTTTTTTTTGTTCCTTTTTAGCTTTCTGGAGTATTAAATTAGTCAGCGATGATTCACACGGTACTGCTTGTGACTGCTTGTTGAACTAATGTTAAATTGTATGCAATAACTCACCTGCTGCATGTGTGTGTGTGTGTACAAAATATCAGCCGTAGAGCCAGTGACATTTTACAATGTAAACACAGCCCGTTTCATATACTGTATCAACTCTGCTAGAACGAATGTGTGTGTGTGTGTGTGCCTGACCGGAGTGTGAATGCTTATCATTAGCAATCTTGACTAAACTCTCATCAAGCTTGATTATTTCATAATTCCGCTCATAATGCGCAGATTACACTAATGCACCTACGTCTAAATAGGCCAGGACTTTAGAATTATATTCCACCCCCTGCCAGTCATAACAGCAGGAGATGTTTATGCTAAGTCAGTCTGCAGTAATCTTTCTGGCGGGAGCGTATTTGTGTGCCATTCCGAGCATATCGCAGAGATAGGAATCTTGAAGATGGAATTAATTTCGAGGGGGGGAAACTTCATAGCCGGTGCACGAGTGCTTCCTTTATCACCTGTTTCCGACCGGCATTCTGAAGGGCTAAATTGCACTCTGTGATTCGTTATGTGGCTGCACTTGAGAGTTGAACCGAATAACACCGGGGCTGAAATTCTAGGGGAGTTTATTTATTTCTTTTTTTAATGCATGGCTGTTTACTAGCACCAATTCCTGCTGTAGTAAGTGTCGGGAAGGGAGGGATTGTGCTCTTGGGCGAAGCAACTCCCAAGGAGTTGGACGAGAGAGTGGGAGAGCGCGAGAGATTGGTTGGCGTGAATTTATACACAACACTAAACACAAAGTTGGCTTTGTGTTGAAGAAAGCAATGCCTCCCTCCCTCACTGTGAGCAAACAAAAGTGCTAAATTGTTCCATTTCCTCTCCTACGGTGCAGCAGTGGATCCATAGATTGCGACCGGAGCTGTGGCATTGTGAAATGCTCTGGCTTTATTTGGTGTAGCATTATAAAGCATCCCCTCTCTAATGGCTTGTATATCAACAGGTCCATTAACAAGACACTACATGTGATGCATATATTCGTCTGTTTTAGGATGGAACATGTAAATGCGTCTTTTGTTTCACTGTTTTAAATGAGATTCATAAAAGCTGCGTGCGTAATAAAATTAACAAAATGCTATTTAAAAAAATGGTTAGTAAATTGGCCTGCTTGTTATTGAAATTAAATTCCGACATGAACAACATACAGCGTTCATTAAAATAATCCTTTGATGTGAAATTCTGAATATCTCGCTGAATACTCGGGAGTGTTTTTGTTTAGCTGTGATTTCAGAATAGTTATGGTGGAAATAAAGCGACGATGTTCTCCGAACGCTTGAGAGGCAGACAGCCCAAGCTGAGCTATACCATCGCACAAAGGATGCAACCCGTTGATTCGCCAGCATCGTACGCGGCACGGAATAGAGGCAAATAAGCAATTCTGATGTGTATTTATCACAATTAAGAGGGATTTCCAGCCCCCATCTGTGTTGTGCGGTGATTACCGCAGCTCTCGCCAGCCGCCACTCGTCTCTGTTATTGTGAAGGTCAGAGCAGAGAGACAGACATAAAGAAGATGCATCCCGCAAAGGTAATCGTGCAGTCTCTCCATGCATTACTGCACGGCTCATAGCGTGAGATGTATACATCGCTACATCTGAGCTGAGCTGTTTGATTATTCTTTGAGTTTGCATTTTATGTGCGCCCATGTCCTTTATGGATGTATCGATGAATCGGTGGCTGGCGGATCAGTCATGCTTTCTGAATAGCATTTTTGACTGCCTGTGTGTGAACACAGCAAGGTATGGTTCTTATATATTGGGGTTACCTTATTATTAATTGCAACTTTTGAAAGTCATGCTTTAGAGAAGATTGAAGCTACTTCTTCCTTTTTTTTTTTTTTTTTTTAACTATGAAATCAATTTCCATCAGTTTTGTCCAGGGAAATGTTTATGCATCTGATCTTTGGAGACAATGTTTCCCAATACACTCAGAAATACACGTATAAAAGCCGTCACTTCGTACCTTTTTTAGCCAATTATTAATTTTAGCCAATTTATTAATTATTTTTAACCAATTTAGCTCATTATTCTCCTACACCACATGTTTTTGGACTGTGGGGGAAACTTGAGCACCCAGATGAAACCCACTCCAACACGGGGAGAACATGCAAACTTAGAAATGCCAACTGACCCAGCCGAGACTCGAACCAGCGACCTTCTTGCTGTGAGTGCTAACCGCTGAGCCACCGTGTCGGCCCTTGAATAATTCACCATAATAAATATTGTCATCATTTACTCACCATTCACTTGTTCAAAACCTATTTGCGTTTTCTTCCGTTGAACAGAAAAGAAAATATTTTGAAAAATGTTGAGACTTATGGACTTGCACTGCTATTCATTCCCCTACTGTGAAAGTTAAAGGGTCACAGTAACCAGCATTCTTCTAAATATCTTATTTTGTGTTCAACAGAAGAAAGAAACTCATAAAGGAATAAAACCACACGATGAAGAAAATAAATGATGAGGAAAATTAAATTTTTGGGTGAAACAATCCATGTTCGCATGGTCTAGAACAAATGGCATGTGCAGTGGTGTAGTGGACATTTTAAAAGTGTGTGTGTGTGTGGGGGGGGGGGGGGGTGGGGGGGGGGGTTGCAGCTGTATGAAATCCAAAAGTTTACATTTTTAATCACCTGTTTCTTAATGGTCTGTCTCAAAAAGTGAGGGGGACATATCCCCCTGTCCCCCCCGCTTGCTACGCCCCTGGGCATGTGTCTGATGTTTTGATGACAATGTTCCCTAATACACTCTCAGAAATAAAGGTGCAAATACAGTCACTTGTTTTTCCTAACATACACTTTTCTTTACTTTTTAGGTACTAATATGTATCGGGAATAGTTATTAATACCATAATGAATATTCTGTCATCATTTACTCACTCTTCACCTGTTCAAAACCTATTTGAGTTTCTTCTGTTGAACACAAAAGAAGATATTTTGAAAAATGTTGAGACTTATGGATTGATACTGCACTGATACTTGTGACAATGTTCCTCAATACGCTCTCAGAAATACAGGTACAAATACAGTCACTACTTTTCCAAATCTACACTTTTTTTGTTTTTAGGTACTAAAATGTATCTTGAGTAGTTCACCTAAAAATTTATATTCTGACATCACTTACTCTCCCTTCACTTTTTCAAAGCATATTTGAGTTTCTTTCTTCTGTTGAACTCAAAAGAAGATATTTTGAAAAATGCTGAGACTTATGGACGTCCGATGATATTTCTTTCTCTACTGTGGAAGTCAATGGGTCACAGTAACCAGCATTCTTCTAAATATCTTCTTTTCTTTTGTGTTCAACAGAAGAAAGAAATTCATAGGTTTAAAACCACACAATGAAGAAATAAATGATGAGGTAATTAAAATTTTTGGTTGAAACAATTCATGTTTGCATGATCTAGAACAAATGACACAGATCTGATCTTTGGTGACAATGTTACTCAATACACTCTCAGAAATACAGTTACAAAATCTGTCACTACTTTTTTTCAAAGCTACACTTTTCTTTACTTTTTAGATACTAATATGTACCGTGAATAGTTCACCATAATAAATATTGTCATCATTTATCTCATTTGTTCTCATTTGTTGAGTTTCTTTCTTCTGTTAAACTCAAAAAAAGATATTTTGAAAAATGCTGAGACTTATGGACTTCGATAGATTTTTCCCTGGTGTGGAAGTCAATGGGTAACAGTAACCAGTATTCTTCTAAATATCTTCTTTTCTCTTGTGTTCAATTGAAGAAAGAAACTCATAAAGGTATAAAACTACACGATGAAGAAAAAAATGATGAGGTAATTTCAATTTTTGGGTGAAACTCTGTGTTTGCTTGGTCTAGAACAAATGACATTGATCTGATCTTTGGTGACAATGTTCCTCAATACACTCTCAGATATACAGGTACAAATACAGTCACTTCTTTTCCAACGCTAAATTTTTAAAAACTATTTAGGTACTAATATGTACCTTAAGTAGTTATTAATACCATGACGAATATTGTCATCACTTACTCACCTTTGATTTGTCCAAAAACAGAGTTCCCTTTTTTCTATTAAACACAAATAAGATATTTTGAAAAATGCTGGGACGTATGGACTTCCATTGATAATCCAGATGAGCCACAGTAACCAACATACTTCTAAATATCTTCTTTTGTGTTCAACAGAAGAAAGAAACTCATAAAGGAATAAAATCACATGATGAAGAAATAAATGATGAGGTAATTTAAATTTTGGGTGAAACAATCCATGTTTGCATGGTCTAGAACAAATGACTTTGATCTTATCTTTGGTGACAATGTTCCCCAATACACTCTTGGAAATAAAGGTGCAAAAGCAGTCACTACTTTTCCAAAGCTACATTTTTTTTTTACTTTAGGTACTAATATGTACATTGAGTAGTTCACTATAATACATATTATGTCATCGTTTACTTCAGTTGTTCAAAACACAGTTGAGTTTCTTTCTTCTATTGAACACAAAAGAAGATATTTTGAAAAATGCTGAGAATTATGGACTTCCATTGATGTTTTTACCCTGCTGTGGAAGTCAATGGGTCACAGAAACCAACATTCTTCTAAATATCTTCTCTTGTGTTTACCAGAAGAAAGAAACCAACAGAAGAAAGAAACTCATAAAGGTATAAAACCACACGATGAAAAAATAAATGATGAGGTAATTTTCTTTTTTGGGTGAACTATCTCTTTAATGTACCCTTTTAGGTACAAAAGTGTATCCAGTGACTGCTTTTGTACCTTTAGATTGAGTTTATGTTGTTTCTTGAGTTGGGTAAACAATTTTGCCGTTGCTGTCCTGAAGCGGGGCACGAGCTATCAACCCCCAAAGAGAGCTCGGACCTCATATCCTTGGAGGAGGCTCGAGGCTTGAGTCCCTTCTTCATTTTTTAAAACATTAAAAAAAAAAAAAACAGAGTACATTGGGAAGGGGAGGGATGCCGGAACAAAAGTCTACTGAAACTGTGCAAAGACCGCTACTTATATACACACATGATAGACTGACTGACCCGCCTGACTGATCAGACTCCTTTCAAACTTATGTTAGAAACTTCATTAGTTGTCCCAAAAAATGCCATTATGACCAATTTTTCAGCTATAAATACTGAACACATAAGGCACAAAACTAGAGTGTAAATATGAAATATGGCAACTTGCCCTGACTTTGACATTTATGAGAAACACCGCTTTTGTAAGAACACAGTTTTCATTACAGTCACTCTCATCTGAATTTTGTTCACTTGTTAACAGTAAAATATGATGATATTGTATTCTGCTGTAGTGTGAAACTCACAGAATCACCCCAAAACCTCATCGTTTACTCTTCCTCATGTGTTTATTAACCCTTTATGAGTTTCTTTCTTCTGTTGAACACAAAAGAAGATATTTTAAAGAATGCTGGTTGATGGCACCCATCGACTTCCATAGTAATAAATCAAGTTACTGTGGAAGTCAATGGGTGCCAGCTAACAGCATTTTTCAAAATGTCTTCTTTCATGTTCAAGATACTCAAATAGGTTTTGACCAAGTAAAGGTTGAGTAAATGATAGAGTTTTAATTATTAGGTGAACTATCCCTTTAAGATCTATATTCGAAAGCAGTTGTGACAAACAGGCCTGGTTTGGCATGATTGCTGACTCTATACTACACATTCATACATCTATCGAAGGCCTTTATAAGGTTTCTGAGGATGCTTTTTTTTATGGTGAAACTCCCAGAATCACCCCAAAAATTAAAATGGCCTCATCGTTTACCTCTTCCTCATGTGTTTATTAACCCTTTATGAGTTTCTTTCTTTTGTTGAACACAAAGAAGATATTTTGAAGAATGCTGGTCGCTGGCACCCATCGACTTCCATAGTGATAAAACAAATAACTTCTTCAACTGAAGAAAAAAAAAAACACAATGAAGAAATAAATGATAAAATAATTACAATTTTTGGGTAAACAATCTCTTTAAGGTACTAATGTGGAGCTTTTAGGTACAAAAGTGTGTCTAGTGACAGCTCTTGTGCCTTTAATTAGAGTTTAGAGTGTAGTGTTTTTACACTTTATGTTGTTACAGTAGTTGTTCTAAAAAAATGCTATTACGGCCAATTTTTCAGCAGTAAATACTGAATGATTAACAAAATTCACAAAACAGCACAGAATAATGCGCAAAAACTAGAGTGTAAATATGAAAACACATATGGCAACTTGCCCCGATTTTGACATTTATGAGAAATGCAGCTTTTGTAAGAACACAGTTTTCATTACAGTCACTCTCATCTGATCTTTGTTCACTTGTTAACAGTAAAATATGTTGATATTGGATGCTGCTTTAGTGTGAAACTCACAGAATCACCCTATAACCTCATCGTTTGCTCTTCCTCGTGTGTTTATTAACCCTTTATGAGTTTCTTTCTTCTGTTGAACACAAAAGAAGATATTTTAAAGAAGGCATGGTAGGTGGCAACGCCATGACTTCCTAGTATAAATGCAAGTTACTATGGAGAGTCAATGGGTGCCAGCCTAACAGCATTTTTCAAAATGTCTTCTTTCTGGTCAAGCGATACTCAAATAGCGGTTTTGGAACCAAGTAAAGGTTGAGTAAATGATGAGAGTTTCTAATTATTAGGTGAACTATCCCTTTAAGATCGGTATTCCGAAACCAGCATAACTGTAAGAATAACTTGTGCTGTGACAACAGACCAAGGTTGGCATGATTGGCCTGAACTCTATACTACAACATTCATACATTCTATCGAAGGCCTTTATACGGTTCTCTGAGGATGCTTTTTTTTATGGTGAAAACTCCCGAATCACCCCAAAAATTAAAATGGCCTCACGTTACTCTTCCTATGTGTTATTAACCCTTTATGAGTTTCTTTCTTTTGTTGAACACAAAGAGATATTTTGAAGAATGCTGGTCGCTGGCACCCATCGACTTCCATAGTGATTAAAATCAATAACTTTTCAGACTGAAGAAAAAAAAAAACACAATGAAGAACTAAATGATAAATAATTACAATTTTTTTGGGTAGTGTAAACAATCTCTTTACGGTACTACTGTGGAGGCCTTTAGATCAAAAAGTGTGTCTAGTGGACAGCTCTTGTGCCGTTAATTAGAGTTTAGAGGTAGTGTTTTTACACTGTATGTTGTTTACAGTAGTTCGTTCTAAAAAAATGCTAATTTATTACGGCCAATTTTTCAGCAGTAAATACTGAATGATTACCAAAATTCACAAACAGCACAGAATAATGCCGCACAAACTAGAGGGTAAATATGAAACACCATATGGCAACTTGCCCCGATTTGCCTATGAGAAATGCAGCTTTTGTAAGAACACAGTTTTCATTACAGTCACTCCTCATCTGATCTGTTCACTTGTTAACAGTAAATATGTTGATATTGGCTGCTGCTTAGTGTGAAACTCACAGAATCCCCCTATAACCTCATCGTTTGCTCTTCCTCGTGTGTTTATTAACCCTTTATGAGTTTCTTTCTTCTGTTGAACACAAAAGAAGATATTTTAAAGAATGCTGGTAGTGGCACCCATGACTTCCATAGTAATAAATCAAGTTACTATGGAAGTCAATGGGTGCAGCTAACAGCATTTTTCAAAAGTCTTCTTTCATGTTAAAGATACTCAAATAGGTTTTGACCAAGTAAAGGTTGAGTAAATGATAGAGTTTTAATTATTAGGTGAACTATCCCTTTAAGATCTGTATTCGAAACCAGCATAATGTAGAATAACTTTTGCTTGTGACAAACAGACCCGGTTTGGCATGATTGCTGACTCTATACTACACATTCATACATCTATCGAAGGCCTTTATAAGGTTTCTGAGGATGCTGTTTTAGTGTGAAACTCCCAGAATCACCCCAAAAATGAAAATGACCTAATCGTTTACTCTTCCTCATGTGTTTATAATTCTTTATGGGTTCTCTTTTTTCCATTGAACACAAAAGTAGATATTTTGAAGAATGCTGGTCGCTGGCACCCATTGACTTCCATAGTAATAAATCAGATTACTATGAATGTCAAACGGTCACAGCTAACAGCATTTTTCAAAATGTCTTCTTTCATGTTCAAGATCCTCAAATAGGTTTCGACCAAGTAAGGTTTCTGAGGATGCTGTTTTAGTGTGAAACTCCCAGAATCACCCCAAAAATGAAAATGACCTAATCGTTTACTCTTCCTCATGTGTTTATTAATTCTTTATGGGTTCTTTTTTCCATTGAACACAAAAGTAGATATTTTGAAGAATGCTGGTCGCTGGCACCCATTGACTTCCATAGTAATAAATCAGATTACTATGAATGTCAAACGGTCACAG
>NC_079451.1:43711159-43763659 GCF_903798145.1 Danio aesculapii | reverse complement strand
CACCGCAGGACGCTGTGTCAGCCACTTCTGTCTCCTGCCACTTCCGAAGCTTTTTGACGTACCAATGCCAACTTTTTGAATTGATCATATATCTGTCGCGGTAACAGAGTAACTTGTAGGCCTTTGGTCGGGGAAGAGCTAAAATTAGCTCACGATGCTGACAAATGAAGGCCTTTCCAGCAGCAGACTGTGGGAAAAGGTCAGATTGCTTATTGATACTGTAGTAGAGCACAATAGCCATCAGCTAAAGTAAACACATGCCAGCGCACAGGGCTTTCAACATCTCAAATCTCTTTTTGGAGTATTCAGAAATAAGTTGCTTATGAGTGAGTTTTTTTTTCTGAAAACACTGTTCCGCTGTTTGTGACTGCACATTCTATATGGTTTATGCTTAACAACAGCAAGTAGCTTACTATTAGACTGTTGCAGAATAATAGTTGATGATGATTATTGTAATCTACCTGTTCTGTGGTTGTGTTAATTATTCTGACTGTTGGTATATCTATCGGTCTATCATTCTATCACTCTATCAATCTATCATTCCATCGTTCTATATCCTATCTATCTATCTATCTATCTATCTATCTATCTATCTATCTATCTATCTATCTATCTATCTATCTATCTATCTATCTATCTATCTATCTACTCTATCTAACTTTGTTCTGTCCTTCTACCTATAGTTTTATCCATCCATCCATCCATCAGTCCATCCATCCATCATTTTAACGTTCGATCTATCGTGCTATCATTCGATTTATTGTTTTATATCTATCTATCTATCTATCTATCTATCTATCTATCTATCTATCTATCTATCTATCTATCTATCTATCTATCTATCTATCTATCTATCTATCTATCTATCTATCTATCTATCTATCTATCTATCTATCTATCTATCTATCTATCTATCTATCTATCTATCTGTCTATTGCTCCATTGTTCTATCCATCTGTTATTCTATCTTTCGTTCTGTCCTTCTATCTATCTATCCATCCATCCATCCATCCATCCATCCATCCATCCATCCATCCATCCATCATTCTAACGTTCGATCTATCGTGCTATCATTCGATTTATTGTTCTATCTATCTATCTATCTTTCTATCTCTCTATCTATCTATCTATCTATCTTTCTATCTATCTATCATCTATCTATCTATCTATCTATCTATCTATCTATCTATCTATCTATCTATCTATCTATCTATCTATCTATCTATCTATCTATCTATCTATCTATCTATCTATCTATCTATCTACTATCTATCTATCTTTGTTCTGTCCTTCTACCTATAGTTTTATATCCATCCATCCATCCATCCATCCATCCATCCATCCATCCATCCATCCATCCATCCATCCATCCATCCATCCATCCATCCATCCATCCATCCATCCATCCATCCATCCATCCATCCATCCATCCATCTAACGTTCGATCTATCGTGCTATCATTCGATTTATTGTTCTGTCTGTCTGTCTGTCTGTCTGTCTGTCTGTCTGTCTGTCTGTCTGTCTGTCTGTCTGTCTATCTATCTATCATCTATAGATATATAGACCAACAGAATGATACAGCGATACTTCGGTCTATCTTTCTGTTGTTCTGCCTATCATTTTGTATATTGTTTCGTCTTTTCTTCTGTCTTCATTTTATTGTTCTATAGTTTTTTTTCTCTCTGTCTGTCTATCCATCTGTCTGTCATTCTTAGTTGATTTTTCTATCCTTCTTTCATTTTGACATTTTATCTATCGTTATTGTTTTGTAGTATACAGTAACTGTAGTATATATATTGTTGTCTATTACTGTATCTTTCTGTTGTTCTATTTTTTAGTCTGTCTTTCTGTCTATCTGTCTGCTGTTGTTTTTCTATCTTTCATTCTTTCTGTCTTGCTTTATGTTTGTTAATCCATGTATCTGTGTGTCTATCTATCCTTCTGTGTGTCTGTCTATCTATCCTGTTTTCTGTCTGTCTGTCACCCCCTCTTTCTGCACAGTATGCTATTAATTCAAAATTAACTTTCAATTCACACGAATCACTGGCAAACCCCGGGTTTTTCGCCCTCTGTTTTATGAAAGCTGTATACCACAAACAAGCCTTTTTTCATTGCCTCTTAATGATTTACAAACTAAGCTCAGTTGCTCGCGTTTGAAAGATTGGCTTTGGCAAGAGCGATAGAAATTCAATTTTGCTGGTGAACAAGCGAGCCCGCGTTTACGACATAAACCGTGAACGCAGACACCTCGAGAGCCCTCCTCCGCCTTTCAGACGGTACTCAGAGAGCACAAACGTATAGGATAGCCATCGATGGAACAGAAAACAACTTTCCAGAAAGTGTACTTGAAATAGTTGAGGTTCTGTGAGGTCACATCCATTTTTTCTCTCTCTCTCTCTTCTCTCCCATGTTATTTCATGGCTGTGCGGCTCTCCTCTTTTAATTCTTTTCATCTCATTGTAGCCCCCCTGTGTTTGAAAGTCTAGGTCAATAAGGATGGGCACATTGCGAATTTCATGATCTGTGTAGTGGAACAAATTGAAAGCAAAGCCTATATCAATCACGTTGAAGGCAGGGTTAATTGTTCCTGCTTCACAAGAACTGTGGACAGATAAAGGCGTAATGAAACACTTATGCCTCTGATGTGGGCACTCCTCGGGATAAAATGATAGAAAACAAAACGAATGTTTACTCATATAGTAATTACTTCGGTGCAAAGAGTCAAAGAACGAGGAGCAGAGGAACAGGCTTTGATGTGCGTGTCCTTGAAAGGGCCTGATTTATTCCACCTGCGTTTCGTGCCTTCAACTTATGCTATGATTTTGCCGCAATGCATTGTGGGTAATCTCTAGTTCTTACCGGAGAGTCTTGATTTGAGGAGATACGTGCCGCATTGTGTCGCAGACTTAAGTAAAAGATCTCGCTTTTGCTCGGATCATGGATTGCTTTCTCGGAATTGTTTACTTGCATATTTATGGAAGCCAATGGTAAACTGGAGAAATTTGTATTAAAACAAATCTCCCTGGCAAACGCGCATGCATGCATACTTATGCACGCTCAGATCAGGTTGTGCATGCACAAAGCCGGCGCATACTCATACGCACGTGCCTGTATATTATATATATATACATTCCGGGTATTTAGTTAATTGAACTCTAAAGTCCATGACAGCTATCACAACACAGTGGGTAATTCTGAAAATTAATGAGAATGATAATTCTTAAAAGACTGTTCCAGACTTTGCCCAAACTCATTAACTAAATCTCTCATTTAAATACATTCTAAAGACTTTCGGGAAAAAGAGAGAGAGGGGGAGAGAAAGAAGATGAAGAAAAAAAAAACATGCTATGTAAGCATTAACCCGGTTTGAAAATGCTGAGATGCAGAATTTTATGGAAGACTGGAAGTCTATCAGTCTGTATTCCTGGACTGGAATCCTGCATTAAACGCTTCTATCTGCTATAATACCGGACGATAAACCTGGTCACGTGCTGAAAGAAAACAGCCCGCTGCCTCTGCCGGTTTATTTGTTCGGGCTGTAAATTTAGTTTAGAGTTGTTGATCTTAGTTTATTGTAAATCCTCTGTGACCCTCACATGTAAGCGGATCTCTGCCTGTGGCATTAAATGGCGCAATACTTGTAGAAAACCAATTGAATTATGTGATGTTTATGCATTTAAGCTATTAGTAACAGATCATTCTCCCTGGTTTGCAGGTAAAAGTGTTTTCATGAGGAAATATTTAGTAGGTAAAAGACATTGTGAGCCTTAAAAGATGCAAAAAGGTTTTTATAAGGATCAAAACATATTGAAAGTGTGCCGCTTTATTCCCTCCCTTTAGTTTATTTAAAAACCATGATTCACAGAAGAGCCACTAAAGAACAAAAATTATTTTGAATCTCATAATTTTTTTTAATGTAAAAAAACATAATATGCTGTTTGAAGTCTTGTTATTAAATATAAAATCGATGAGGTGAAATAATATAGCATGAATTAGGGCTCCAGAATATCATTTCAGCCTCACTATCACAATGTGCAAATCTGCAATAGTCACACCACAGGGTATGCGAGGACTGTTTCTCAATTCCAATAACACAGAGAACGGACTCCAGTTCTTGTGGCGACCGTTCTTGCCAGTTTACCTCAAAAGAATGAACTCGGGAGACCGTGAGAAACAGAACGGATCCTGTGCGGTTAGAGCGCAGAAAATCGTACAAAATATAAAAGACTTACAAATATACTTAGCACTAGGGATGCTTCGATCACCATTTTTGCAGCTGATACCAAGTGATTCCTTGTCATGGTGATCGGATGATACCGAGAACTGATTCTGATGCTTCAAACTTTATATAACTTTGCCACTGCATAAAGCACATTTTCCATTCAAGTATGATTCTTAAGTGGAGATCTCTCTGAGAATATACGAAGGATGTTGCAAATAATCTCTTTAGTACATTTCGTATAACCATTTAGTTCAGATATGTCATGGTCAGAATCAGCTTTACATAAAATAGTAGATAAAACAGATACAAAATTTGATAAGAAAAATGACAAACAATGCAGTTTGGAAGCAAAAATGGAAGAAACATTCAACATGTCTCAGTCAAGAAAAAGTTTGGAGTGCATATCTCATGCATAAGAGCTTAAAATGCACACCTAAGTTACTTCTTTACTATAAGAAAACTGTTTATTGCAATACACATATTACAAGAAGTTCTATTATTATATGAAAGCTTTATGAATTTTCAATTTAAGTATTTTTTATTTCTCTAATAGTTCCAGCCAGGTTTAGTTAACTTACTAATACTTACGCAATATTGTCAAAAACACACAACTTTCAGTTCTTATATGTAAACAGGCCTAAATACAAGACCATTCAAATATTTTGCTCATCTCCAGCTATTGATAACAATACAACGATTGCAGCTCCGGACAGTTTCACAGCAATTCGATAACTTGACCTAACAAATGTAATGCTTAAAACATGTGTGCCTCTCGCGATCTGTTCTCTTGCTCATCTGCTCTCGATGCCATGATTACTGTGGTATTTCATCTAGTTTTTGAGGATCACAGAGCCACTATGACTATGCAAGAAACTCGCAGAGCTTCCGGGAGAGGTCATAGGGTTGGATGAGACACTAGATAGGGGCAATCACAGCAGCTCAAAACACTGGATATACAATGATTGCAACAAAGAGAGCATCACACACGCGAGTCGCACCAATAGACTGTATAAACAGTTTATACATCTGTATGTATCTTAGCTATTGTATTAGAGCACAACGATTGCTCAAGCCCCCACACAATTTAGCCACTGTATGTATAACCTGTATGTATGGGTGCACACATTCGTCTTCTACTGCTTGTGAAATCGCAAATAAACACTTGCGATCAGTTTACGAGATACCAATCTCAGGCCGATAGATCGGAGCATCCCTACTTTACACAATACAAATAAAACAGATTTTAATACAAATTGCAGCAAATAAACACCCTTAATGTGTTTATGGCTTCATTAAGATTTTTATATTAATGTTTACTTTCACCGTCTCATTTAGGGAAACTCCTGAGATAAATAAGTTTTATCTCTGAGCATTTTTCAGTTTTATAGAGCTCCTGATCATCTTTTTCCTCAATTATTGTCATCTTCTGATCATATAAATGAAGTGTTAACTTTATATTCGGCACTTTTCCCTCTTTTTTGTCTCGCCAACTTGCTCTGTTCTCTGAATGTTTTTTTTCCCTTTTCGGAGGCAGAAGAAGTGTCAGTGGTTAATACTGCGGATAATGGAAAGGTTGGAGTTTTGCGGTCGGGTCTGCGGAGGCCTGCGAATGAACGCGGGGAATTGGAGATCTGCTCAGGTCATGATCTCGGTCCAGTATCGATGTCAGACTCGTTTCGATGGTGCTACTGGGATTTGATAACTGGAATTGGTCAAACTTTGGATAGAAAAAGCAAGTTTGATGTTTTTTTTGTTATTTCAAAACTTTATTAGGCAGCTAAAAGCATGTAAAATATAAAATTATTTTAAAACCTGTTTTGTTTATTATTAATCTTAAGTAATAAATATATATATATTATATATTATATATATATATATTTATATTATATTATATTATATTATATTATATAATATATATATATTTATATATATATATTATAATATTGGTATATAATATTGTTATATTATATTATATTATATTATATATATATATTATATTATATTATTTATATTATATTATATATATATTTATATTATATTATATTATATTATATTATATATATATATTATATTATATTATATTAATTGCATTTCGTCCCCAATTCGAGTCCTGGCTATCTAATCTAATCTAATCTAATCTAATCTAAATAAATAATATATATAATATAATATAATATATATAATAATATAATATAATATAATATAAAATAATAGTTTTTGGATCATTAGAATATTAAAATATAAAGAATTATTTATTATTTAATATAATGCAATGCAATATTTCTGGTATCACTGCAGACATTTGTAATTGATTTTATTATTTGTATAACATTGGGTCTGTGTCCAGTATCGATGTCAGACTCCTTTTGATGGTGCTACTGGGATTTGATAACTGGAATTAGTCAAACTTTGGAAAAAAAAGCAAGTTTGATGTTAGAATTATAAAACTTTATTAGACAGCTAAAAGCATGTAAAATGGCAAAATTAATTAAAAATTAAAATGAATTTTTAGTTTTGTTTATCATTAATCTTAAGTATTATAGTTTTGGATCATTATGAACATTAAAATATAAACAATTATTTTAATAATTTAATATAATGCAATGCAATATTTCTAGTATGACTGCAGATATTTGTAATTTAGAATAGAATAGAATAGAATAATAGTTTAGGATCATCATGAATATTAAAATAAACGATTTTTTATTTTTGAATATAATGCAAGGCAATATTTCAAGCATTACTTCAGATATTTGTAATTTTATTTTATTGTTTGAATAAATATATTAATAATATAATATAAATAATATAATATAATATAATATAATATAATAATCTAATAATTAATAATATAATATATAAATAATATAATAAAATAATATAATAATAATATAATATAAATAATATAATATAATATAATATAATAATATAATAATTAATCATATATATGAAATAAAAGTAATGAATAGAGTTCTTTTGAGAAACCCAATGTTAAGAAGCTCAAACAATTTTAAATGTAAAGATGTCTGGCACTGCTGTATTGGCAGTTGTGATGGTGTAATTGTTGGACTCGCTCAGCCTGTGGTCAAACTGAGCCTCAGAGAGAAAGAGAGACGGTGTGAGTGTGTGTGTCTGCTGTCAGATGTGTGTCTTGATTTACCCGTTCAGTGGCCACTCAAAGCAGTCTGAGAAAATCCCTACAGAGCTCTTAAAAACACAGCGTCGTCTCTGTCACTGTCTCAGAAACATCAAAACTCATATTAGCTGTCTGTCTGTCTGTCTGTCTGTCTGTGAGGAGCGGGGGCAGCTTGTGTGTCCAGAATGCCACTTGTGTACAAATGTTATGCTTTTTTATTGCCTCGACTCTATCAGACTGACTCCATTTGTTCACATGAATTTTTAAAGGGGCCATACATTCAGTTTCCTTCAGCTTAGTACCTTAATTCATCAGGGTCGCCACAGCAGAATGAACCGCCAACTTTATCCAGCATATGTTTTGCATAGTGGATGCCCTTCCAGCTGCAACCCAGTACAGGGAGACATCAATACACTCATTCACACAAGGGCCAGATCACACACACACACACACACCAACATACATACATACATACATACATACGTATATATATATATAATTTTATTTTATTATTATTATTTTTTTTTTTTTAAAGTAAAAGTAAATTTATTTACAATAGTAATACGATTTATTTAAATATTTTTTCCTAATGGTTATTTTTGGTCAAAAGCTATTTATTATTTATTTATTTATTCATTCATTCATTCATTTTTTTATCATATAACTTTGCTAATTTAATTTTTTGTTGTTATTAAATGTTATTTTACTTTTAAAGGAAGAAAGGTATATTAAAATAGTATTGACTAATGCAGTCTGCATATATATTAAATAGTTATAGTTATAAAGTTTTTCAATAATGTATTGTATTTATACATTATACATACATTATATGTATGTATTTTATAAAGTTTAAAATATTATATATTGTGTGATAATGTTTCATAATGTTTTTTTGTCAAAATAAGATGGTGATTGAGTTTAGCAGAGTATTATTTGTTTATTTAAAAAATACATAAGTTTGCTTATTTTTTATATAATTTTAAATATATATATATTTTAAATATAATCTTATATTACATTTAAAGGAAAAATGTAAATTAAAATAGTTTTGAATAATTTGGTCTGCAGTCAGCATGTTAAATTATATATAAAAATAAACAAAATAATTTAGATTTTCTATAATTCAAATAATTCTGCTGTGTAAACATAAGCTGGATAAGTTGGCTGTTTATTCCGCTGTGGCGACCTCTGATGATTAAAGGGACTAAGCAGAAGGAAATTAATAAATGAATTTTACCTTTTAAAGGAAAAAAAAAGTTTTTGGTCTGCTGTCGGCATATTTCTCTTTTTTTTTAATTAGATTAAAACTTTTTCAATAATTTATGTATTTTATAAAATTCAAATAATACAATATATATATTATAATTTTTAATAATTTATTGGTCAAAAAGGAATTTATTCATTCCTTTTCTTTTCGGCTTAGTCCTTTTATTAATCCGGGGTTGCCACGTTAACTTATCCAGCACATGTTTTACGCAGAGGATGCCCTTCCAGCTGCAACCCACCTCTGGGAAACATCCAACACTCTTGCATTTACACACATACACTACGAACTATTTAACCTACCCATTTCACCTGTACCACATGTCTTTGGACTGTAGGGGAAACCGGAGCTCCGGAGGAAACCCATGCGAACGCAGGGAGAACATGTAAACTCCACACAGAAATTGACTCCAGCCTAGGCTCGAACCAGAGACCTTCTTGCTGTGAGGCGACAGCTCTACCTACTGTGCCAAAAATAAAAGAAAAGAAGTTTGCTTATTCATATATTCATTCATTCATTCATTTTCTTTTCAGCTTAGTCCCTTTATTAATCTGGGGTTGCCACAGCGGAATGAACTGCTCTATTAATTATAAATTTAATTTTATTTTATCTTTTTTTATCTTTTTTTTTAATTTTATTTTACCTTTTAAGGAAAAGGGTGATTTCATATATTTTGATTATTTGGTCTGCAGTTTTATTATTATATTAAATAGTTTGTTTCAATAATGTATATTTTATAAACTTTAAATAATAGCAAATTGAAACAGTTTTAGTGATCAGATTTAGCTCATTTTATCTTTTATATTTCTTAAATAATAATAACATAAAAAATCATAATATTAAAAAATATTTTTTGAAATAATAATATAATATTATAAAAATGTATGTATTTAGTATTTAATTATATATGTTTAATGTATTGTAATTTAATTTAATATTTCTATTTAATATAATATAATATAATATAATATAATATATATAAATATAATATAATATAATATATAATAAATATAAAATAATAATATAGGCGGTTCTTTCCCAACGTTAAGAAGCTCAAACAGTTTTGGAAAAAAAAAATTAAATAAAATAAAAATAATAATATTAAAAAACATATTCTTGGAAATATATGTATTTAATATATTTAATTATTCTGTTTAAATATAATAACATTTATATACATTTATATTTATTACATTGCTTTTTAATGATAGTTTTCATGAATGAATGGAAATAAAAGAAAACAGTCTGAGTGATATGCTCTTTAAAAAATATTAATTACGTTTTCCTTGATCTTATATATCTTTGAAAACTGAAATCATTGGGGTAATTAAATATGATGTCTTTTTAATTGCGCCATTTGAACCTAAAAAAAAAAAAACATCTCTTGCATCAGAGCAGAGCTTCATTTCCAGCAAAAACGCTGAAGGGTTAACAGAAATCAGCAGGGGCCGGAGCTGCGTGTCAATATTTGGACAGTTACTGTGTAGCGCAGCAGATGAACGCAGCATCTGCTGTGTGCGCGACTGTGAGCCGAGAGGAGCCTGGGTTATTGTGAAGCCTGGCACTCCGTTTATGCCCAGACACACACACACACACATTCCTCAGGAAGTCCTGCGAATTTGGCTGGCATCCGCACCCGCTATTCATCATAAATATTTTAGCAATATCATACCCCAAACATGCCCCAGTCATTTTGCCAAGCCAAGGGAAAACATTAAGCGCTTTTTTTTTTAGCAAATAATTTTCCACGCCGCAAATGTCAGCGTGTTTATTTCTCCATGAGCTGCGTCATTAGCTAACAAGAATAATCTTAACAAATCTCAGACTTCAGCGATGTATAATCTGACGGCGCGCTTCAAAGCCAGACTGTTTACCATATCAAGGCGATGCTGTCAGAGAGTATTCCTCTATGCTTGTTTACTATGAAATTGGCAAAATCGTCAGGAATGGAAACAGAGAGCATTTTTGTTAAGTTTTGCGATGCTCATTAAAACTGATCTTCTCTCTCTCTTTTTTCCCCCCTCATAGCCTTCTGCTAATGTTCGTTTTCAGACTCTTACAGCGTTCTCTATTCCTCTGTCTCGGTTTAACCCCTCACGCGTGCATATATTGTCCTTCTCTCTGATGTGAATCCGTTAATGAGTTCTCTGACAAATACAGTAATGGCCTTTCACTTCCACATTTGGTGTGCGGAAAGAGGCTGTCTGTTGGAATTACGTCCCGCTCCGTTGATGGAAATAGCTCGTATCCTCAAAGGTACAGAAGCGCTTTGCTTTTGTCTTTTTTTTTCATTGTAGAGATTCCTTGTTAGGGCTTGTGTTATGGAAAACAGGATTTTTTCCAGACCCAGATGTGTTATGCTGACATGTTGTACTGTACTGGGATTGCTTCCTTTTGATATGATGCTTTAACACTTGTGTATTGTTCAAATTGACTACCCTTTCGTTATGTTGGGGGCTGTTTTTACCCCATTGACTTCCATTATAATAACATTTTTTGATTGAAAAGCCTTGACACCATATTATTTTGCATTCTTAATTGTTTGTGGTTTTTCCCTGTTGGGAAGAGGTATATACACTTTTGTATATACAAACCGTTTGAGTAAACCGATTGCAACAAACCATTTAAGTTCAAAAACTAATAACAATGAGTACTGTGAACTTAATCTATATGAGTAAACGAAGCAATCTAAGTACTGTAAAACACAATAAGTTAAGGCAACTCAAACCGCTTAAGGAAACCCATTGCTACAAACCATTTGAGTTAAAAAATCTAAACTATTTGAGTTCTGTGAACTTACTCTATTTAAGTTGAAGTAATTTAGTTAACTCATTACCTTCAATACTGAGTTCAAAACTCTTTTCATATAAGTAGAATTAACTTTCAGTAAATGTTGAGTTAACTACACTCATTTGATAAAGTTGACTGTTGGGTTTTACAGTGCATGTATGTATGTATGTAAGAATGTATGTATTAATGTATGTATGTGTATATATGGTTTAGTTTAGTTTATTTGATTAGAAAGCCTAATAAAACAGCAGTTGTTGACCATTGTACGGTACATACCTAAAAATAAAATAAAAAATAAACAACAACAGAAAAACAACATACTGTAGAAAGCATCCACACAACATCAAAAGATAAATCAGTTTTCTCCCAATTTAAAAGCTTGTGATGTGTAGTTTAAGTTTCCTCTGAACAAAGATTCATTGGAAATTGTTCTAATAGACATAGGTAGCCTTTTCCACATTTTAGGGATTACTACAGAGAAAGCTCAATCTCCTTTTTTCTTTAAATTGGATCTGGGAACTATTTAGCATTTTCTGGTTCGAACTTCTGCCAGATATTTTAACAGTAATAAGATTAGAAAGATAGGCCAATTAATACCTTAAAAACATACATTAAAATTTTAAACTCAATGTTCTATGTGATTGTATTTATATTTACACTACCTGACAAAAGTCTTGACGCCTATCAAAGTTTTAGAAACAACAAACAATAACTTGACTTCAAGTTGATCATTTGGTTTCAGAAGCGGTTTATATGAAAGGCAAAGGCCTCTAGATTACACTTATTTTACCAAAATAAAATATGATCATGCCTTGATTTTGAATTATTTCATTAGGAGAGTAAGATCTGACTTTGCTGGACAATAGTCTTGTCACTTAACAGAAATAATGTCCAGTATAGAATATAAAGTCATGCTGCAGTGGAAAAGAATGAATATTGTGAATGACTCCCATGAGCTTGGAGGACTGCATCCATACATCTCTGCAATGACTCAAATAACATTGCAGAGAAAGCGTTCTTGCAGAGTTCATCAAGACACTTTGGATTCATCTTCAATGCCTCCTCTTCCATCTTACCCCAGACATGCTCAATAATGTTCATGTCTAGTGATTGGGTTGGCCAATCCTGGAGCACCTTGATCTTCTTTGCTTTCAGGAACTTTGGTCACAGGGTTCAAATGGGTTCCAATAGGTCTTCTGCAGTATTTGAGATGAATAGGATGTAGATTGGGATCTACATTCTGCCACTTTTCCAAATGATCAACTAGAAGTTATTATTTGTTGCTCTTACAACTGGGATCGACGACAAGACTTTTGTCAGGTAGTGTATGTATTTATCAGCAATCGGTCTCCAAATATAAAGAATTATATCGGTTATCAGTATCGGACAAAAATTACAAAACGCCAATCCCTAGTTTATGTATTTACAATTTTATGTCATTTGTTATGTTATATTATGTTATTTTATGTAATTTTTCCAATCTCTTGATTAAATTTGACAAAATTTTAGATTTATGACTGAAAAAAAAAAGTATATATATTTGGCCAGAAAATTAAAAAACAGACAATCTCTGTGTAAAACTAATGAATGTAAACCCCAAACCACGATTTTGCCATTACCAAACTTGACTGATTTCTGTGAGAATCTTGGGTTCATCTGGGTTCCAATAGTTCTTCTGCAGTATTTGTGATGATTAGGATGTAGATTAGGATCTACCTTCTGCCACTTTTCCAAATGATCAAC
This sequence comes from Danio aesculapii, assembly GCF_903798145.1. NCBI lineage: Eukaryota > Metazoa > Chordata > Actinopteri > Cypriniformes > Danionidae > Danio > Danio aesculapii. The sequence goes on along the minus strand of NC_079451.1, from coordinate 43,750,504 downwards.
TAGAAGTTATTATTTGTTGCTCTTACAACTGGGATCGACGACAAGACTTTTGTCAGGTAGTGTATGTATTTATCAGCAATCGGTCTCCAAATATAAAGAATTATATCGGTTATCAGTATCGGACAAAAATTACAAATCGCCAATCCCTAGTTTATGTATTTACATTTTTATGTTTGTTTGTTATATTATGTTATTTTATGTAATTTTTCCAATCTCTTGATTAAATTTGACAAAATTTTTGATTTATGACTGAAAAAAAAGATTATATTTGGCCAGAAAGTTAAAAACAGACAATCTCTGTGTAAAACTAATGAATGTAAACCCCAAACCACGATTTTGCCTTTACCAAACTTGACTGATTTCTGTGAGAATCTTGGGTTCATCTGGGTTCCAATAGGTCTTCTGCAGTATTTGTGATGATTAGAATGTAGATTAGGATCTACCTTCTGCCACTTTCCAAATGATCAACTAGAAGTTATTATTTGTTGCTCTTACAACTGGGATCGACGACAAGACTTTTGTCAGGTAGTGTATGTATTTATCAGCACTCGGTCTCTAAATATAAAGAGTTATATCGGTTATCAGTATCAGACAAAAATGACAAATCGCCACATCCCCAGTTTTGTAACTACAATTTTATGTCATTTGTTATGTTATATTATGTTATTTTTTAATTTTTCCAATCTTTTGATTACATTTGACCAAATTTTAGATGTACTGAAAAAATAAGAATATATTTGGCCAGAAAGTTAAAAACAGACAATCTCTGTATAAAACTAATGAATGTAAATCCCAAACCACGATTTTGCCGTTACCAAACTTGACTGATTTCTGTGAGAATCTTGGGTTCATCTGGGTTCCAATAGGTCTTCTGCAGTATTTGTGATGATTAGGATGTAGATTGGGATCTACCTTCTGCCACTTTTCCAAATGATCAACTAGAAGTTATTATTTGTTGCTCTTACAACTGGGATCAACGACAAGACTTTTGTCAGTTAGTGTATGTATTTATCAGCAATCGGTCTCTAAATATAAAGAATTATATCGGTTATCAGTATCAGACAAAAAGGACAAATCGCCACATCCCCAGTTTTGTAACTACAATTTTATGTCATTTGTTATGTTATATTATGTTATTTTATGTAACTATTCACATTTTTTTTAATCAAATTTGACTAGATTTGACCAAATTTTAGATTTATGACTGAAAAAAACAGAGCATATTTGGCCAGAAAGTTAAAAACAGACAATCTCTGTGTAAAACTAAATGTACAGCCACTGTTTGGAGAGCTTGACGGAGAAAAACAGAACTGTACAAAAGTGCAGAATATATGTCTGTCTCCTCTGACATTCTCAGATGTTGCATTTCAGACACTGTCCTATTTTTTTTACCTTAAAAAAAGCCGAAAGCGTTCCCACACAGACACATGAATGCTCTTTGCAGGTATTGTGAAAGCCCACAGCGGGTCCGAGACGTCTGTTCTCTGTAGGCCTCGGCTGAAGAGGCTTAGCTGCGGTTTTGTTCTCCAGCTCTGGGCAGCGTCTGAACAGCTTCCCCTGTATCTCCCTCCACACACAGACGCCACCAAATGATGAATGGGGCACCTTGTCAGTTAAAATGAAAATTCTTAGCCGGATGATAGCTTCATATTAATGCCTGTTTTATGGATTGGAGCAAGTTGTCTGAACAAGATGAATGTGGGTGAGAGAGAGAGATACCAAATAAAGGGCTCCTCTATACCTTGGTTTTTGGGTGTGGCTTGTCAAACGCTCATTTCTGGCTGGATGTAAAACTCTCATTAATGTTCTTTGTTGAGATATGGCTTTTTTTAGTGGTGCATGGGCTTTTAGGATGGAGGTCGGGTGTAGTTAAATGAATGTGTCTGTATGAGCTAGAGGTGTGTGTGATCATCTGAGCTGGTAATATTCAGATTTACAATGATGAAGTACAGTAGATGATATCCAGAGAAAACACTGTTATTGTGCAAATGGACAGTAATTCCATAAGTAATCCAAGTGAAACAGAGCAGCTTTTTATTTTATGATACTCTTTTGCTAATTATTATACATATGTTGTTATAAGTAATGTATTGGTGATCAGAAATCAAGGTAAAACATTTATAATGGTCACACACACACATATAATATAATTAATATAATCAATATTATATGAAAATAATATAAAAATAATGTAATATAATAAAATATAAAAATATAAAAATAAAAAGATAAATAATATAATATAATATAAGGGCGACGCTGTGGCACATAAGGTAGTGCTGTCGCCTCACAGCAAGAAGGTCGCTGGTTCGAGCCTCATATGCTGGATAAGTTGGCGGATCCTTCCGCTGTGGCAACCGCACATTAATAAAGGGACTGAGCCGAAAAGAAAATGAATAAATGAATATCATAAAATGAACTAAAATAAAATAGTATAATATAATAATCTAGGCTGCATTTCTGTGGAATTTTGCAAATAAAAAACTTTAATATATAAGAATTAAACAGATTTACTAAAAAATAATGGTGACATTTATTATTTTAATTGTATTTTCTTTAGTATTAATATTAGTAATACAAACCTGAATTTTCAGCATCATATACAAAATATTCAGTGTCACAAGATCTTTCAGGAATCTTTATAATATGCTGATTTAAAAAATAAATGATAATGAAGTTATAAAGATTAAATAATTTAAACTGAGACATACATAAATACATGCATACATTCATACATATGCATACATCCATACATCCATACATCCATACATCCATACATACATACATACATACATACAAACACATACATGCACAGGGGCGTAGCAGACAATTTAAAAGTGGAGGGGACAGCTGTATGAGATCCAAAAGTTTACGTTCATATATTATGAATAACCTGTTTTTAAATGGTCTGGTTCTAAAAGTGAAGGGGACGTATACTTAAAAAGTATACATACTTTTTCATTTATCAAAGATGCCTTAAAAAAGTTTTACCAAACTGGTAAAATTGTATAATATATAAAATAAATAAAATTATTATTATTAGATAAATACATTTGAAATGATTAGAATTTTTTTAATTAGTATTGGATTAGTAATTAATAATTACTAACTAGAAATTAGTAAAGTAGCACCAGTAAAAAAATTATTATTGAGCAGCAATTCAGTATATTAGTAAGATTTCATGTCATAAGACACTAAAGATTATAGTATATTATATGAGGGCTGAAATTCAGCTTTGCATCACTGATATTAATTATATTTTAATAAAGATTCCGGTCCATAAATATTTGGACAAAGACACAGTTCTAACATTTTGGCTCTAAACACCACCACAATCAACTTGAAATGATACGAACAAGATGTGCTTTAAACTGCAGACTGTCAGCTTAATTTGAAGGTATTTACATCCAAATCAGGTTAACGCTGTAGGAATTACAACAGTTTGCATATGTGCCTCCCATTTGTTAGGGGACCAAAAGTAACGGGACATAATATTAATTATCATAATTCAAACTTTTACTTTTAATACTTGGTTGCAAATCTGACTGTATGTTTTAGAAATCGGTTTAATATTAATAAATTAAAACTAAAGTTTTTTCCCTCTGCAAAATGCTATATTTTCAATAAAAGAAATAGACTGGTAGATACGTATGTATATGTAAACATAATCCAAGCATCTTGTTTTGAGATTATGATACCTTTATAGGAATAGTTGTTCATTTCCTCCTACTCTTTTATCTTTGTTTCTTGTATCATATACACCACACCTTTTTGCTTCGAATCAAAGTGGCTTTGAACTCTTTATTGAAGAATTTAGAAAATCCCAGTGATGGAAAAGAATAGGAAAACAGAAAATGCTTCCTGGAAGCTCGGCTGCTGAAAGAGATTCACAATTACATGGTGCAGCCAGTTGAACATTCCCTGACCGTCGTTTAATGCATGTCCTGTTATACATGTGGCCATTTCCTCAGCGTCTGTTATTATTGGAGGTCCATTTCTCTTCATCCGGCACATCCACTCTCTGATTTCTGCAGTCCCTCTCAGGTTTGGTCGTGGCTGAAAGCATTTAATGAAGACCTTTCCTAATATTTACATTACATATACTGTATGTATTCCTGATGTATTGAGCTTGTTCTGCAATGCAGTAGTCTATCATTTTTGCGATTGTTTTAAAACTTCAAATTCAGTTTCCTATGGGAGAAAACAGTTCAACTTGGTCTACAAACAACTGTGTTCATGACTATACCGACACAAAGCAGTATAACAAGCTGTTTTATGGCTAAATTGAATGGAAGTGAATGAGATCAGAAGTCTTGAGCCAATAAGTTTCACATGGCTGTGTCTGCTTGTACATGAAGAATAGCGGTCGATACATTGTATAGAAAACTGTTTAAAAAGCTGTTATAAAACCAAGTACTGGATATGTTGAATGTTGTTGTTGTTGTTGTTGTTCTTATGATCATTATTAGTAGTAGTAGTAGGTAGAAGTAGTAGTAGGAATAATAATAATCATATTATTAATTTTTTATCATTATTATTATTATTATAGAATTATGATAGAATTATAATAGTTCTGAAAGAAAAACTTACAAAGTATAAAATAACAAAATAAGGATAATATTTAGTATGATACATATTATTCATTCATTCATTCATTTTCTTTTCGTCTTAGTCCCTTTATTAATCTGGGGTCGCCTCAGCGGAATGAACCGCCAACTTATTCAGCATATGTTTTACGCAGCAGATGCCCTTCCAGCTGCAACCCATCTCTGGGAAACATCCATACACACTCATTCACACACACACACATACACTACAGACAATTTTTAGCTTACCTAATTCACCTATACCACATGTTTTTGGACCCATGCCAACACGGGGAAAACATGCAAACTCCACAAAGAAATATGATACATATCAATTAGATTGTATTATATATATATATATATTTTTTTTTTACATTATAAATATTTTTCAATTATTCATCAGTATTCAAACATGCCACTTTTGTTAACATTATTAATAATAATTATAATAATAATAAAAATAATCATCATCATCATCATAATGAAAGTAAAAAAATACAATAATAATAAAAATTCAGGGGATTCGGGTGGTTCGAAAGACCCTCCCACCACTGACAAAGGTCCAGAGATTGCCCTACATGAGCATATTTGTCCTATTTTGACTGACATGCCATCCTAAATTGTAGAAATAACCCATCGAGGACTGTGAATTCAACTTTCACTACTGACCTACTGTATTGTTTTAAACAGAGAAAACATTTTTCAAGTAACTCTTATTCTAATTCTCGGCCCTTTTTCTTGAAAGAAAGAAAATGATCAATGAAAAGGTGTGAAGAACCAAAAGTGGCCCATATTAAAGTTCATTTTAATACCGATTAGGCTATTGTTGTCATCCATGAATTATTATGCTTTAATCGTTTATTATTCAAATGGACAAATGATCTTTTCCCTAATAAATGACAATAGGCTTCTTTTTTTCTAATGATATATGATGTAATAAATTTGTGTTTTAAAAATGCATTTTTAAAAAATATTTCGATATTCTAAATATTTAGGAAATATTTTTGGTACATGAAAAAGTGGTTATGATGACCATCTTACAAGCTAATCCGGCAAAAATAGTGCTTAAAATGTCACTAAATGGAGAGAAAATAAGGCAAATAACTGCAAAAAAGTCTGCTTTTTGAGAAAAAAGAACCACCCTTTTCACCAGGCTGGCTACGGGCTATGATCTGAAGGATCATGGGAGACTAGAGAATGGAGTAATAATGCTGATAATTCAGCTTTGCAAACAAGTGTGACAATATATTTAGTAACACTCTTTCGTTTTAAGACATTGTTTACTCACTATTTACTCTTCCTCAAGTGGTTGCAAACCTTTATAAGTAAACTTTTTTATTTGGGTAACCATTGGCAATGACAGTAGGAGAAACAAATACAGGTTTTCAGCATTTTTCAAATTATCTTCTTTTGTGCTCGACAGAAGAAAGAAGCTCAAACAGGTTTGGAATACTAAAGGGTAAGTAAACTTATATACGGAATAGGTGAATTGGGGTAGACTAAATTGGCCATAGTGTATGAGTGTGTGTGAGTGTGTATGGGTGTTTCCCAGTACTGGGTTGCAGCTGGAAGGGCATCCACTGCGTAAAACATATGCTGGAATAGTTAGCGGTCCCATTCCGCTGTGGTGACCCCTGATAAACAAGGGACTAAGCCGGAGGAGAATGAATGAATGAATGAATGAATGAATGAATGAATGAATGAATGAGTTTCTCAGTGCAGCCGGTTTGAACATTTCCTGACTATGATTCAATGCATGTCCTATAAACCACACTGCTGTTTCATAAGCATCTTTTACTAGTGGAAGTCCATCTCTCTCTTCTTTTGGCACATTCTCTCTCTCTCTCTCTTTCTCTTTTTTTTCCCCGGCAGTGTTTCTCTGGTTTGGCCATGGCTGAAAGCGTTAAGTGTTGTTCTCCCTCTCTTCGAGGTCTGGCTGGCACTCAAAGCTTCAGCGACACATTCAATTCACACAAGCTCAGTGTGCTGTCAAAGCAATGATATTGATTCACGAAAAAAATACAAATCTCTCTCTCTCTAATTTTAATGTTACATCTCGTTTTTAATCCTCGCGTCTGTTTTTTGAAATGAAATCCATCCATCCGTCCCCTCCTCTCCCCCAAACAAATGGGTAATTACGCGGACGTGACATGAAATGGACCTGCAGACACATGAAAGAGCTTGGACAGGGCCACAGCGAGAGGTCTTTGAGAGCCAAAGAGACGACTTGAATGTGGAGAGAAATAGAGACGGAGGGAGGATTTTGAAGGTTTCTAGTGGCCGTGAGCTGATGTGTTTCAGCATCACAGAACACAAGCTTTTACATTCAGCTCAAGTGCTTCAGGTAAACATTGATTGTGTTTCGCCTTCAGTGTGGCCTTATGAGTTGAAGTGTACCAGCATGTACTGTAAGGTGAATATTATTACTTAATGCTAAATATGTTGTTCATTATGCTGTATTTATCTTTCAGTACACTGAAAACCCTAATAAGTTGACTGAACTAAATTAATTGAGTAAACGCGTTGCCTCAATTTAATTGAGTAATGGAGTCTCCCAAAACTTGCATATTTAAGTTTATTTAACTTGCCGATTTTGTAGACTATACTTACATTTTTCAGTTCACCAAACTTAGTACTAGGAAGTCACAATACAAACAGTTAGAAGTAGCTCCAAGGAACCATGCGTTCCCTCTTCTACAACTGAATCTCTTCTTCATTCACCCACTCACCTATTATACATTCCAGGTGTTTGACCAGCGCTCTCTTGTGCCCCGTAGCATTTTTATTTCCATTATTCCATGGATAACAAAAAAAAAAAAAAACAAGTGACAAACATTTCATTCTGTTACAATATATATATATATATATATATATATATATATATATATATATATATATATATATATATATATATATATATATATATATATATATGCATGTTTGTGCACATTATGATGAATGATTATACCTGAAGCCATTTGTTTTCTGATTTAAAAAAAAGACCTTGCACTTTTTTGAAGGTTGCACATATTAGAATTTTACAGTCAAGACTACATTTGTGAAAATGACCGATTCTTTTCAAAGGATTACTTATGATTTTGAGCTCACTACACTGGAAGTCTTAAGTTTATGCATTTTCATGGTACAGAAGTTAAATTAACTCATATTTTTAAGTGAGAGGACCAAAATGCTAAATTGTAAGTTTTGTTGAGTCAACTTTACTTAATTGTGTAAGTCAATATTAAGGTTTACAGTGTAGCATTTGAGGTAGGGCTGCACAATATTGGGAAAAATTGACATTGTGAAATGTTTTTTTTACTACGAGAAATATTGCGATTGTAAATGCATTTTCACCAGATGGCATGAATGGTTCTTTTTGTCTTCATTTTAGATTAGAAATGAAGAAATGAACAGTGATTAATGATTTTCTGCAGAGTCAAACTGTAAATAGAAAAATAGATAAAAAAAAAAACTTTTCATAGAGTAAATAATTGTATAATCTACAATTAATCTTTAAGCTACAAACTTCAAATTTTTTTTGTGCCCAAATGGTTTCAGTTTGTGTGAAATGCTTACACAGTCACAGGCTTTAAAAGTAATAATAAATAACTATAAACTTTTACTTTCATATTTCACATTTGGTTATATTAGGCGGATACACAATAGTGTAAAAGGATGATAATATAGTTAAAAAAGTGTCACTAAATATACATTTGCAGCTGTGAATATACCTGGGCGGCCCTCCCAAGTAAAGTCTACGTATGGGAAGGTCTGATATATAAGTGATGTTCATCAAAGTCATTCAAATGTGTCTGGTTTACAAAATTACAAGACCAAAAAAACAAAACTCTACGACCATGAAAAAACTGGCTGTTCTAAAGGCAAATAAAATGCCCACAAAATTGGAACCTTTATTGTTATAAAAATCACATTATTCTGAACGTTTTTATGTAATAGTCATAGTGATCATGTCATTCAAAGTTTTGTGGCTTTTATGTTAGCAAATAAACTAGCATTTAAAAATAGTTATTTTTGAAAATCATGTCATTTAAAATTCTTATGACTACTATGACTTCAATATATACACCGTAAAACCAAAACATCCATATATATATAAAGACTGACCAACAGACAGACAGATAGATAGATAGATAGATAGGTACATAGGTAGATAGATAGATAGATAGACAGACAGACAGACAGACAGACAGACAGACAGACAGATAGACAGAGAAACAGACAGACAGATAGATAGATAGATAGATGGATGGATGGATGGATGGATGGATGGATGGATGGATGGATGGACAGACCGACCGACCGACCGACCGACCGACAGACAGATAGATAGATAGAGAAACAGACAGATAGATAGATAGATAGATAGATAGATAGATAGATAGATAGATAGATAGATAGATAGATAGATAGAGAAGCAGACAGACAGACTATGCTTCAGTCATCTAGAGAGAGAATAAGTTGAGTTAGACTAAAGGCCTGGAGATTCAGGGCAGTTCTCGGAGGGTTTGCCGCCCTCTGCTCGTGTTAATGACGCTTGTTCTGACTGAAAAGTGACGCCAAAGACCTTGCGGTGGCTTTCCAGGCCTTTGTGCAGTCTAATTATTTTTCTCGGGAGCTGATTTTTAACCACACCATCGCTCTATGATATATGGAGGACAGGCACTCTTTGTTTTTCCTCCCCAAATCTCCCCATGGAAATCTGTCAAATGGCAACAACTTTCAGGAAATTATGAGAAGCCCATAGACTGTCGAGCACAGAATCTCATACTGAAACAGGCCTGCAATAAAAGTCGAGTTTTTGACTGATGATGTCACTTCCTCTTAAAGGAACACTCCACTTTTTTATTTTAATAATTTTTAATTTTTTTTGCAATTATGATATGCTCATCAAATATGCTCATCACATCAAAATAACCTTGAGTTAACAGTTCAATTCAATTCAAGTTTATTTGTATTGCGCGTTTCACTATAATTATTGTTTCAAAGCAGCTTTACAAAAGGTGCACATTATTACAATCAAATTCAGAAAAGTAAACTATTATAATTGAAATAATATTTTAGTGGCGCAGTAGGTAGTGCTGTCACCTCACAGCAAGAAGGTCACTGGTTCGAGCCTCGGCTAGGTCAGTTGGCGTTTCTGTGTGGAGTTTGCATGTTCTCCCTGCGTTCGCGTGGGTTTCCTCTGGATGCTCTGGTTTCCCCCACAGTCCAAAGACATGCGGTACAGGTGAATTGGGTAGGCCAAATTGTCCGTATGTATGAGTGTGAATGAGTGTGTATGGATGTTTCCCAGAGATGGGTTGCAGCTGGAAGGGCATCCGCTGCGTAAAACGTGCTGGATGAGTTGGCGGTTCATTCCGCTGTGGCGACACTTGATTAATAAAGGGACTAAGACGAAAAGAAAATGAATGAATGAATGAATCATATAATTTTAAATATATGTTTTTATTTTTATTATTATCGTGAAGTACACTGTAAAACCCAATAAGTTAAGGCTGATCAAACCATTGCAACAAACAGATTAAGTTCAAAAACTAATCCCAATGAGTACTGTGAATTTAATCTATTTGAGTAAACGAAGCAATTTGAGCACAGTTTAAACGCGATAAATGAAGAGAACTCAAACCAACTGAGTACTGTAAAACCCAATAAGGCAACTCAAACTGCTTAAGGAAACCCATTGCTACAAACCATTTAAGTTAAAAAACAAACCTATATTAGTACTGTGAACTTACTTCATTTAAGTAATGTGGTATTTAATTGACATTTACCTTCAACACTGAGTTCCAAACTCGTTTCAAATGAGTAGAATTAACTTTCAGTTAATTTTGAGTTAACTACATTCATTTCATTTTATAAAGGTGACTGTTGGATTTTACAGTGTATATATGTATTTTATGCATTTTTTTGGTGATTTGTTTTTGTAAAATATTTAAGATTTTAAATAATATTTTACTATAATTTAAAATATATATTTTATATATATATATAGATTTTTATATATATAGATTTTTTTTATCAATAATTAATGAAGTATATATTTATTTTTATGCATATTGTTTGTGATTTTTTTTGTAAAATATTTAATATTATAAATAAGATTTTACTATAATTTAAACATATATTATTGATTTTTATCAATAATTAATGAAGTATATATGTGTTTTTATGCATATATATATATATATATATATATATATATATATATATATATATATATATATATATATATATATATATATATATATATATATATATATATATATATATATTTGTAAAATATTTAAGATTTTAAATAATATTTTGCTATAATTTAAAAATATATAATTGCTTTTTAAAATAAATTATTAATGAAGTATATATGTATTTTTATGCAATTTGGTGATTTTATTTTATTTTTTTGTTAATTTTAAAATAATATTTTATTATCATTTAAAAATATTTTTCATTTTATTTTTTTATTAGTAGTTAATGAAGTATATACTGTATGTATTTTTTAATTTATATTTCTTGTGCACTGTGTTCCTTCACTGATGTTATAAAAGTTCAGAACTACATGATGCTGATAAATATTCAGAGTAAACAAATTAACGAACAGTTGAGTTTTATCATTGTTGAATGCATTCAGGTGATTTTCAGGTCTGACAGGGAACGTTTTGCTTAGCTTAGCATAGATCATTGAATCAGATTAGACCATTAGCATCTCGCTCAAAAATGTCAAAATAGGAATTTTGGACTCTTCTGTAGTTACATCATGTACTAAGACCAACGGAAATCATTACTCCAGCTTGAACCATGGTATGTCAGCAAATTTCATTTGATATACGAGAAGATGAGTATAGTTCCTATCCATATCAGCCTAGAAAATAGCAACTTTTCATTTTGCTTCAGCTTTAGTACATGATGTATCTATAAGAGTTGAAATTAAATAGAAAAATTATCTTAAATCTTCATTGATATTTTCGAGCAAGATGCTAATGGTCTAATCCGATTCAATGTTCTATGCTAAGCTAAGCTAAAAGTCAATATGCCAGACCCAGAGATCAGCTGAATAGATTTAAAAATGGTACAACTCAACTATTTAACTCTTGGTGAAAATGAGCCTACTTCTAAAAAAAAAGTGTTGTGTTCCTCTTAACCTAACACAACTGCAGACTCATTGTCATCAATAATTGTACCACACGACTCTTGTTCTGCACTTGAAGCACATGCCATATCGTCTCCATCTCGCCACTGTAATCTGCTCGACACATCAGCGACAGAATGAATTGATCCAATCAAAGCGGCTCATCGGTGATGTCACATGATCGATCGTTGTTTTCACCCGCCGAGCCTCATTTCGCTCTACCTTTACCATCTTGTCTATCAGACTGTCCGTCAGTCTGTCTCTAAATCCTGCTTTCTTCTTCTTCTTCAAACCACTCTGACCTCTCATCTTCCTGCAGCCGATCCATTTGTATTTATTATTTTAGCTTAGGACGGACGTCTTATTGAAATATGGTGTCTGCAGGGGTCTTTCATGTTGGCCCGGCCCGTGTTTTATCAAAGTAATGTGCGTCGTGTCTTTTGCTTTCTCTGCTTTTCTTTCATGCTGCATTAGACTGAACAAGGACAGCCAATGAAAGAAAAAACTCATCCTGGGCTCCCGCGTTTCTCTTTTAACATGCACAAATTTAAACTTGATTTTATAAAGAAAATGTAAATTGAAGGAAATATTGGCCAGTAGTAATAGCCGATGTATTAAATGCATACTGTTTTGTTCTCTCTGTATACGAGTACAGCTGATTAACTATGTAAAGCGCTCAGCAAATATGAGTATTGGGCTTTAAATGCACATTCATATACAGTTGAATTCAGAATTATCAGCCCTCCAGTAAATTATTATGTTATATATTTTTTTAAATATTTGCTAATGATGTTTAACTGAGCAAGGAATTTTTCACAGCATTTGCTATCATATTTTTTTTTCTGGTGAAAGTCTTATTTGTTTTATTTTGGCTAGAATAAAAGCAGTTTAATTTCGTTTAAAGCCATTTTAGGGTCAATATTATTAGCCCCCTTAAGCGATAATGTTATTTTTGATTGCCTACTAAACAAAGCAAACCAACCTTAAATTATGCTAAACTTGCCTAATTATCCTAGTTCAGCCTTTAATTTTCACTTTAAGCTGAATACTAGTATCTTGGAACAATATCTAGAAAAATATTATGGCTTGTCAACATGGCAAAGAAATCAGTCACTAAAAGTTAAACAGAAATTGGGGAAAAAAATATACAGGGGAGCTGATAATTCTGACTTCAACTGTATATATTGTTGTTGTTTTGAAATGCACAAGCTTACTTTTGAAACTCATGGGTACTACAGTATCATACTACAGGCATCTGCGATGCAGAATATGTCACCTTTGAAGCCGTCGTTCTCTCCATCGTATGAAGCATCTGGCGCCGTTGTCTGCAGACCCATGTGATCGGGAGCGGAGGGAAGCTGTCAGCATGTGTGATGCCTGTCAGAGACACAGGCCGAGCGATGGATGCTCCCCTCTCATCCATCTGGCCCTGCTGTATGTATATAGGTCAATGGCAATGGAGTGCAGAGAGAGAGAGAACGCAGCTACTGATAAAGTGCGGCAGAAAATTAAATGTTAGCGTATTGTGGTATCATAGAAAATGACAAATGACGTGTGGGTAATGGTCTTAAGCCGATAGCGACGCCTGCTTTCCGGCCCACATTAATTCCAGCAGGCAGGTCCAGGATGGGGTTTGTGTTCTGCTGGGTCTGACCTGTTCTGGAGGTTTTCTCTAATAGACCCAGAGAAAGAGCCAGAGGAAGTTGGAAGATAAAGCAGAAAACTTTAAGAGGAAACAGCAGATAAAATTCCTATTTATTTACATTTAAATCACTTTTTCAGTGCCTCTCTCGGGCTTTAGAGCGTCTCTGTGCTTTTTTCTTCCTTTTCTCCCACTCAAAGTTGTATTTATTTTGAAGAAAACATGACGTTTAGGCAGGAATGACATTGCTGATGGTTGTCTGCTACTCAGTGCTGGTAATTCTGGCCAAAAGCTGGAGTTTAGACAGGAAGCAGCCGTCTGACAGACAAATACTGTGTCTGGCCACAGGATATGCCTGGGTGGTATGACTGTATGTATAGTATTATGGTAAAAATATTTTAACAGGTACTGGTTCGGTTATGTTATACTGTATTTGTGGTTTTATACTAAGCAGAAAACTATATTCAGCAATGCAAAATTGGCATGTATGAGTGTGTCTGTGTGAATGCGAGAGTGTATGGGTGTTTCCTAGTTCTGGGTTACAGCTGGAAGGGCATTCACTTCGTAAAACATATGCCGGAATAGTTATCGGTTCATTCCGCTGTGGAAACCCCTGATAAATTAGGGACTAAGCTGAAGAAAAATTAATGAATAATATTATAATATAGTGTAAATAATCAGGTTTTAACTATTGTTTTTGTTATACAAAGTTTAACTTAATATTTTAGTCAGTTGGATTGATGTAAGTTGAGATGACTATACAAATTTCTTTGATTTATGCAGCAATAGTTTCTTACTGTGTACATTAAACTAAAACTTAACTTAAAATGCCATGTAAAGTGTAAAAATAAAATAATTACAAAATGTTCCAACCTAGTGTGATAAGTTGTCATTAACATAGAAATATTTGTTGTGTAACTCTTTAGAATTGTCACATACTGTATGAAAGAAATGTGTATTACTTACAATGCCAGTTCAAAAATATTTCTATTTTTACACTTATTATTTATATATCATATATTATAATATTTAATTATTTATACAATTTGTAATAGAGTATACTGTTTACTTAAAAAAAATATTGTTATTATTTTTAATAATAATTATATAGTCAGAATTATTAGTCCCCCTTTGATTTTTTTTTTCTTCTTTTTCAAATATTTCCCAAAGGATGTTTAACAGAGTAAGCAAATTTTCACAGTATGCCTGATAATATTTTTTCTTCTGGAGAAACTCTGATTTGTTTTATTTCGGCTAAAATAAAAGCAATTTTTAATTTTTTAAAAGCCATTTTAAGGTCAAAATTATTTGCCCTTTTAAGCTATATTTTTTTTTGTTAGTCTATACAACAAACTGTCTTTATACAATAACTTGCCGAATTACCCTAACCTGCCTAGTTAACCTAATTAACCTAGTTAAGCCTTTAAATGTCACTTTAAGCTCCATATAAGTGTCTTGAAAAATATCTAGTCAAATATTATTTACTGCTATCAAGACAAAGATAAAATAAATCACATTTTATTTTTTCTCCCAATTTCTGTTTAAAGGAGAGCAGATTTTTTCAACACATTTCTAAACATAATAGTTTTAATAACTCATTTCTAATAACTGATGTATTTTATCTTTGCCATGATGACAGTAAATAATATTTGACTAGATATTTTTCAAGAAACTCCTCTACAGCTTAAAGTGACATTTAAAGGTTTAACTGGGTTCATTAGGTTAACTAGACATGTTAGGGTAATTAGGCAAGTTATTGTTTAATGATGGTTTGTTCTGTAGACTATCAAAAAAATATATAGCTTAAAAGGGCTAATACTTTTGACCTTAAAATGGCTTTTAAAAAATTAAAAACTGCTTTTATTCTTGCCGAAATAAAACAAATTAGACTTTCTCCAGAAGAAAAAATATTATCAGACATATTGTGAAAATTTCCTTGCTCTGTTAAACATCATTTGGGAAATATATTTAAAAAAAAAAAAATTAAAAGGGGGCTGTAATGAAGTTTATGGCCCTCTGGCCACCGGAAAGAAAGGAGGCGGAAAAACGACGAAGTTTTAAAATATTTTATTAATAAAAGGGATGGCAGCTCCTCATGGAGACTGCCGTCTAAACCAAAACAAACGGACGGCAGCTCCTCATGGAGACTGCCGTCAAACTGAAAACAAGAGTAAACCATTATGTCTGGACCCGGTCCTCTCTTGGCTTCCTCTGCCATCTCCTCTTATAGTCCAGAGCTCCTTCCGTGGGATTCGAGGCCGGTGTGCTCTCAGGTGTTTCTGATCACTGGTGTTTCAGGTCCTCATTCTATTCCCATGGCTCTTGGCCGTAGGGGTTTAATAACACAGGGGTTTAATAATTCTGATTGCAACTGTAGATTGCTGCTCATTTCAGTTTTATGTACAATATGTGTCAAATGGTTTTATTAATGGACTGTACAGTAGATGCACCATCAGAACCTCGACTATTATCTCATTTTCACAAAGTGCACGACTAAGAAAAACCTCTCTCTTAATTCTCTGCTGGAGAACACAACACGGGTGTCAAGCTGGTACGCTAGCTTTGGTGAAGGCTCCTGGCATCTCAGAAATCACGGCAGTAAGAGCAAGCAGGTTTATCAATTTGAGCTGGCCAACTGCACAGCTAAATGTATGTGAAAGTTAACAAATCCCTGAGGTAAATTGAGCCAGATTTCAGCTGTCTGTGTGAGACTACTGAGGTGCGACATGCTGGATTGAACCTAATGCCTGAGGCTAGTGCAATCAAACCGACAGTTGAAGACTCTCCAGTTCCCAGCTGGGGAGAATCTCAAACCGCACAGTAAATGACTCACCTCAGAGCTGGGGGAGGAAGACGAGACGCGGCCACATTGTTTTTATCGACTATTAAAGCACTCCTCCAGTGATGGCGTTTATATTTGGTTGCGTGTTAGAATTGAGGCGGTGGCAGCATCCTAGTTCACATGCTATCAGTAGTGAATTGTATCACGTTACACAGTAAAGGATTCTGCATCATCTTCTGTAAACACACTGAGTGTTGGTTATATTGACAGTAATGGAGAATGTAATATTGACAGTAATGGTTTGTTATTCTGGTCTATTTTTCATATTTTAGCCAGATGTCAGCCTGGTAAGGATAGAAATTTTGCAGTGTGAACAGTTAAACAGGTGAACGCAATATTGATCTGGATTGTAGATCATTTAAACCAGATCAAAATACAGATCAGAACACCGTAAACACCTTTATCCTCCAGCTTAACTGTACTTTTACTATGAATCATTGAGCTGTGCATCTATAGTAGATGGATTTTTTTTGTGAGTGTGTGTGTGTGTGAGTATACCTTGTTTTCTTTACATTGTGGGGACCAAATGTCCCCACAAGTATAGCAAAACCAATGACCATTTGGGGACACATCACGGCTCATAAATCACCCAAAAATGAGATATTTTAAAAAACGTAAAAATGCAGATTGTTTCCGGTGATGGTTGATGGTTGGGTTTAGATAAAATCTACAGTCTCTATAGTATAAATGTAATTTATGTCTATAGGAAGTTCTTATAAAGATTTTTGTTGCAGTGAAATATACCGTCAACTGTAACTTTTTTTATTATATATATATGTATATATATATATATATATATATATATATATATATATATATATATATATGTATATGTATATATATATATATATATATATATATATATATATATATATATATGTATATATATATATGTATATGTATATATATATATATGTATATATATAGGTATATGTATATGTATATATATATATATATATATATATATATATATATATATATATATATATATATATATATATGTATGTATATATATATATATATATATATATATATATATATATATATATATATATATATGTATGTATATATGTATATATATGTATGTATATATGTATATATATATATATATATATGTATGTATATATGTATATATATGTATGTATATATGTATATATATATATATGTATATATATATGTATATGTATATATATATATATATATATATATATATATATATATATATATATATATATATATATATATATATATATATATATATATATATATATATATATATATATATATTTTTTATCTTATATTTGTAATCTTTTATTATATTATACTTGTAGCTATACACAAAATTCTTATAAATTACATTTAATTGTAGAGTGTGTACAGAGTTTGGTAAAAAAAGCGTTTTCTTCCTTTGGCCCTACACTATGGAATGAAATGCAGAGTGTTATCATGACAGAAACAATTCCATCTCTTAATACGTATAAAAATACCTGCAAAAATCATGTGAATGTTTCATATACAATGCATAGAAAGTTTTAGATATGTATCTCTTCTATCAGGGGGTCCAGGCCAAAATGGCTGCACAAAAAGTTTCAGATACAAAATTAGACACATAAAATATCACGTATTAAAATTACACAGTCATTTTATTTTTTATTTTTATTTAACCTTCAAAAAATAAACAGGCAGTTTCAACTTCCATTGTTAAACATATATAATATTACATCCAAGCAGCCTAAAATAAACAAAATAAAATAGTACAAAATAATAATAATAATAATAATAATAATAGTAATCATAATAATAATAATAATAATAATAATAATAATAATAATAATAACAACAACAACAATAACAATAATAATAATAATAATAATAATAATAATAATAATAATAATAATAACAACAACAACAACAACAACAATAACAATAATAATAATAATAATAATAATAATAATAATAATAATAGTAGTAATAATAATAATAATAATAATAATAATAATAGCATAAATAATCTTAAATCATTCTAATACAAATGAAAATATATTCAGGGGGGTCAATTGTAACACGTGGATGACAGACAACGTTAGGATCCAAGTGCAGGTTTATTCGGTAGTCCACGATAAAAGAAATCTATGAGTATACAGTCCAGGAGGGTGGTGTCATTGGCTATGTCCAGAAAATAATTAATATGGTCTTCGAGGGAATTCGTACCTTGCCTTAATCTGACTAGACGTCCTGCTGAATCCATGTTAGGCCAAGTCTCCTGTCCTCTCGCCTGTTATAGTGACTACGATTTTGGATTTGCCTTTATTCATCTGTTTGCACCTGTGTTGACCCTTGCTTGCCTGACTACCAAATAAACCTGCACTTGGATCTCAACGTTGTCTCTGTCATCCACGTGTTACATCAATCCATATAAGCTGACAAAAAGTTTAGAGAGATTTGAGGCACTTTTTGTTTTTACCTGCTTTGTGGATTTATATAAAATGTTGATATAATTTTTAAACAGGGACAAACTTTAACAAATCTACATTTGTGTATATAAAGTTGTATTAATAATATCGCACAAAAATTCGATTTCTTTGTTTTTCATAAAAATACCAAATTTCACAACGTGAAAGTCAAAAGCAGGTATTATATTTTTAGTTATCAACCACTCATATAATCTGTCCCAAAAGGATTTGACAATAGTACAACTATAAAATAGATGTTCCTGAGATACAGTTTCTTTCATACTGAAAATACAAGCATTACTGTTTAAATTAAATCTTATTCTAAGAAACTAATTACAGTACACGGATAAACGTCTTTAATTGTTATGAAGCATACTTCATTCTGGCAGCATGGTGGCGCAGTGGGTAGCACAATTGCATCACAGCAAGAAGGATGCTGCTTCGAGCCCCGGTTGGGTCAGTTGACATTTCTGTGTGGAGTTTGCATGTTCTCCCAGAGTTCTGTGTGGGTTTCCTCTGGGTGCTCCAGTTTCTCCACAGTCCAAAGACATGCGCTATAGGTGAATTGAATAAGCTAAATTGTTGGTATTGTATGTGTGTGAATGAGTGTGTATGGGTGTTTCCCAGTGATGGGTTGCAGCTGGAAGGGCATCTGCTGCGTAAAACATATGGTGGATAAGTTGGCAGTTCATTCCGCTGTGGCGACCCCTGATTTATAATGGGATTAAGCTGAAAAGGAAATGAATGTACTTCTTTCATTTTTTTTTTTTTTTTTTTTTTTTTTTAAAGCATTGTTTGTCAGTTTAAAATCCTGATAGATGGTTTTCTGAGACATGAAGCGCACACACAGTACACCAGCTGTCAGATTCTCTTTCACCTCAGCTGTCAAATACACACAAGGTTATGTCGAAAGCACACAAAAACGCACATAATGTTGCTTATCTCTGAACGTAAACAGCTGAGGAAGAAATCAGTTTATTACATTTGTGAAACAACATCTGTTGGACTCAAAGACAGTGCAGTATTAGAGGGATAGTTCACCCAAACTGAACAGTCTGTCATCGTTTACTCACCTTTTATTTGTTTAAAACCTGTGTGATAATCTGTTAAACACAAAAGAAGATATTTTGAAGAAAGCTGGAAATCTGTAACTTTAACAGTATTTGTTTTTTCCTACAAGTGAAGTCAATGGTTTTTAGTTTTCTTCAAAATATCTTCTTTAGTGTTTAACAGAAGAAAGAAACTCATAAAGCTTTGGAAAAACACTTGAGGAAGAATAAATAGTAAGCAAATTTACATTTTAAGTTTCAAGAGTTCACACTTATCTGATGATTAATTATAAGCTTGTTTGGCATGCTGTCCCGGGAAAGAGCCCTGAGCTCATAAGATCCTCAAGTCCGGGGCACCCTCCCTTTGCAAGGCGAGAGGGGAGTTTGAGCTCAGGTAGATCTCGAGAACTCCCCTGCTGTAATAACCAATGAACAGCCAGTGATTGCTCTTGAGAGATAACCATTTACTAGGAGCATGTCTATAGTGCCGGTTTGGATTAGTCCATTAACTTATGTTGCATGTTTTTTGGACGGTGGGAGGAAACCGGGGAACCCGGGGGAAACCCACGTGAGCACGGGGAATGTCTGCACAGAAACTCCGCACAGAAATGTCTGCTGGTTAGGTAAAGCCTAGAACCAGAGACGTTCTTGCTGTGAGGCAACAGTGCTAAGCAGGAGTAGGGGTGGATGGGGGGATTCTTCAAAACGAAGATAGCGGTGGTACGTAACCCAGGGTATTTGTAGTAGCTTAGGAGTCGTCTGATTGGTGGATTGAGAATTGGATAATGTGGATCCAGCCGCTAGCAATCATAAGCACGCGATCCTATCGAAATTAGTTTATAAATACACTTCACTTAGTTTAGTTTATTGAAATTTGACAGGGCAGGGTATTGCAGCACAATTCCCTGAAATGTGTCAAACACACACTAGAAACAATATTTGACTAATAAAAATGCTAATATATAACATTATATACAAACAAAGTTTAAAAAAAAAAAACATCAAACACTATAAATTATAAGTTATCTGTACAACAATTTTAGAGCCTGAGGAGTAAAGGAGAGTTCATGACATTTAGTTTCACTCCTGGGCAGGGGCGATTCTAGGATTTTCATTTTAGGGGGCCCCCAGTGTGTGTTTGATTATAAAAGACATAATTAAATATAGGTTAGGATGGTATACTATATACTGTACCTTTATAGCAATAATGTTATTGCATAGATGGGTTCAACATTTGAGTACTGAATAAGCCAAAAACAAGTCTCTTGTTCACACACACCTGCTTATTGTACAAACTATTTTACTGTTTGCTTTTTTAGTACAAACCTCAACATGCGGGTCACAAACACTATACGTTGCATGTACTCCCTTCTTTTTCTAATTTCATCAGCACTTAGCTTGTAATGCACTAGTTTTGTATTTGTGCCAACAGACAATATTGTCCTTATGTGTTTGAGTTTCCTCATGTTTATGAAATCCTTTAAGTGCATTTTTCCAGTTTTTGAATCCACTACTCACAAATACATCATTCCAAAACCATTACCAAAGACATGACAAGCAAAGCAGTAGGCAGAATAATTCTTCTCTGAGTACTCAAGCAAAGCAAAAGTCTGAAACCAGTTTGGTTGGAATGATCGTTTTTGCAAGCCAAAGTTCACCTGCGGATATTGGTATAATTTTGGCTGTTTTGGGCCTGTGTCCTTTTCACCCAAGTCAAAGTGATCTAAGGGTGCAACTGCTGTCTGTGCTTCGCACATTTCTTTCTCTGCATATCTGTCCTTCACTTTCTCCTGGCTGACAGCTTCCACTTCTTCATGCTCTCTCTGTCCCTGTTCTTTGAAAATCATGTAAAAAATACGTTTGGTAACTCAACTAATCAGGCATGTCATCAAAACCAACTCTGTTCTCTGTCTCATCTGGATTATGATCTTGCCCTTTCTTTAAAGTGTCTTCTTCGATCTGATCTGCCTCAACTTCACACTATTTTTGCACTGACGTTTCTGAGGAACCAAAAAAAAAATTAGAATTCAAGTAATTTGACTGTCAAGGAGTCTTAATTTCTTTAGTGTCAAAACTGTTAGAAGTTAACTGTTTATTCTGACACAATCTGAGACTTTGTGGTGAAAACTGAAAAACTAAAAACTGAAAAATATCTTACAGTGCAATGACTGCTATCTGTTGGGAACACACTAGTTCTGTGTGTGAGTGAGGTTGTCTATTCCCACCTGACTGCTGCTCATTTAGACTGTCCCGTGCGACATGAAAAAAAAGCTGTATATCCATCTACAATGAAATATAAACACCAAAAAGGAAATCATGTTATATAGTTTATTTTTTTGTTTCTTAAATAAAACAGAAGGTTCTACATTAGTTCAAACCTTAAAAAAAAAAAAAAAAAAAAAAAAAAAAAAAAAATATATATATATATATATATATATATATATATATATATATATATATATATATATATATGTGTGTGTATATATATGTATATGTATATATAATTTTCATATTATTAGGCTATTCTTTCAAACTCATTAAGAATAGTTAACCATTGTTTTATTATAATTGTCTAGATTTGCAATTTGTTACATATCTTTAATATTATATAATTATAATATTATGAGAGTGACTGACATTTAAAAACATAATCCCTTTAAGGTAATGAAACTATTTCATAGAGTGGGGGAATTAATAATGAAAAAAACCCACACATTTTAATCCAAGTCGGTCTTTAATCATTTAGATGCATTTATGTATGGTAATTAATACCAAATATAATAATAATAATAAACTGTAGTGGGCTATACCAAAGTCCCTTTAAGTATATAGTGTAGTGTATTCTGTAGTCTTTGGCTATACTGGAAGTTATTTTTTCAAATCAAAATAGCCAGATCATGATCGTTTTAAATGGTGCTTTTAGCATAAAATTATGCTAAATTATGCGTTCATATACGTTATAAATAGGAGCTAAGTTCAGTGGAGTAAACAGTTGTGTAAAGACAGGTGAATGCAGTGAGAACTTAACCGGGGGGAAACCGATTGCTCCCTCGTAATATTTTATAGACTGTTCATAGCAACAACAACAACAACAACAAAAAAACTGCACAGATGCAAATAATATAGCAATCTACCGATAAACACACATTAAACACCTTGTTCTCTGTTTCTCTCACTCTGTGCCGCCATGGTCTGCTACCCTCAGCTGATTGGGATGCGGGGAAAACCGTGGAGGAGTCTGTCGCCTTTTTCAGTATCAAATTTAAAGGGGACAGAGGCGATCTTGAATGTATGAGGTGAGGCGTAATAGCAAAATTTTTAGGGGTGGCTAAAGGCCCCCAAAAAATGACCTAGCGGCGCCCTTGCTCCTTGGTATAACAAATGTCTTATGTCGCCGAAGAAGGTAGGATGACACTGGAACCTTAGCTAGGAAACAATGCAGATGTGAACTATCCCTTTAACACAGCCAGGCTTGTCTATTGGATAGTATTTGTTAAATAATAAAAACTGCTTCAAAAGGAAATCTCAAGACCACATTAAGCTGTTAGTGAGTTCAGAAACAATGTTATTAATGTGGAGAATAACTCTATGTGAATCGTTTTCATGCTTAAACAACAACGCTACACATTAAACCAAATCAAAACCTATAAAATGCATAATAGCACCCCCTTGGAATCAAATATATTGGGTGGGTTATAAAGTTAAGATGAAATAATTGCAAGTACTTTTCCTCTTGATTACTCAACCTTTGTGATTATCTTTCGTCTGTTAAACACAAAGATATTTTGAAGAAAGTTGGAAATCTGTAACTTTTATAGTAGTTGTTTCTCCTACAATGGAAGTCAATGGTTTTCGGCATTCTTCAAAATATCTTCTTTAGTGTTCAGCAGAAGAAAGAAACTTGTAAATGTTTTGGAAACACTTAAAAAGAATAAATAGTAAGCAAATTTTAATATTTGGGTGAACTATCCATTTAATGCAACACAACATATTGGGTAATAGTGCTGCATGATTCTGGTTAAAATGAGAATCACATTTTTTTTGTGCTTAAAATAAAGATCGCGATTTTCTCACGATTCTGTAGGTGTAAAATAAAGGTTAATATGAGTGGGTTATTATTATTGTTCTTCTCAAACACATGGTAAACTAACAATAATATTAGGCCTATGTGTAGGTCTACTGTTAGACCTAAAATGCTCAATTTTGTATAGACATTGAATGGTGGAGTTGAATAGTCTTTAAATATGTCCTGGTCATTAATGCACAGTAAAGTGATGACATCAGAATACAGCTATTCAGAATTCTGAAGTTGAATTATTGTGTTTGAAGCATATGCTTGCAATTTGTCATTGACAACATTATTAGATCATTTTTTCACTGATAAAAACATTTGTCATTATCAGATTCTCTCTTGCATTATATTCATCATTATATAAGCTAGAGTAGTTATACTGACACTGGTAAACATTTATTTTCATGCACATCACTTTGTGTTTGCTTTGAAAGATAAAACATATTAAATGCTTGTCAAAATCATAACTAAAATGTGATATGATCATTTATATGATCTGCGCTCTCTAAAAATCGCTCTGTGCAACCAACTGTATTTACAACTCTATTACCTGTTATTCACAGGCCATGCAGTTTCTGTACACCAAAGTAGACTTCAGTAGACTTCTCTTAAACAAACAGTGCATCAGCTCACGTGTCATTTTGCGGCCGCAAATACATCATTACATGAAGACAAAAATTTGCAATATATATATACAACAATGTAAAGACTTGTGCGACCTCCTTTATGCTACTCCTGAACTTTTAAGCATTAGCAAATAGTGAATTCATTATCTGCTAAGCATTAACTTTTCATTAATAAGCGTTAGTAAGCAGTTTATAACTGCAGCTACAAATGCTGTATTCTTGACTTACAAACATATTTATAATGTGCTTAATAATTGTATTTTCATACTTTGCTAAGGATTTAGTTTTCATTACTAAATTAATTATTGCATTATTTACAAACCATTTGTATTTAAAAGTAGTTGAGGGTTTTTAGGATCATTCAGAATGAGTTAGTAAATGATTAATAAACTATTGAAATCAATGTTTATATGTCTTATTTATTCAGGCATATACTAATAGTTAACTAATATGTTAATAAATGCTTTATCAATTCAACTTCATCTAGTTGTGTGACCTAATCTAAAGTGAGGACTATTCATGCTTTATAAATCTCTTATAAATGACAAATAAAGGCTCAGTTAAACTCTAAACAGGAAAATTTACATTATTCATTCCTTTTCATTTAAAGATACACAAATAAAACTGTACTTCAAATGAAAAATAAATCTTTGCAACCTTATCTAAAATAAAATAACTGTAGAGTTTAAACATTGCATCTTATTATATTGTTAAATTATTATATTGTTGTTGTTGTTTTATCCAGTTTTGTCATATTTTGACACTCCTGTTATTTGGCAATGTTTAAACTTTACAGTAATTTTATTTTTTAGAAAAGATTGCAAAGATTATTGTTTATTTGATACTGAGCCTTTAGTTGTCATTTATAAGGGATTTATAAAGCATAAACAGTCCTCACTTTAGATTAGATCACAAAATTGCGTGAAGTTGAGTTAATAAAGCATTTATTAACATATTAGTTAACTATTAGTATATGCCTGAATAATAAGATATGTAAATGTTGATTTCAATAGTTTATTAATCATTTACTAACTCATTCTGAATGACCCTAAAAACCCTCAACTACTCTTAAATACAAATGGTTTGTACATAATGCAATACTTAATTTAGTAATGAAAAATAAATCATTAACAAAGTATGAAAATACAATTATTAAGCACATTTTATAGGGGCTTATAAGTCAAGAATACAGTATTTGTAGCTGCAGTTATAAACTGCTTACTAACGTTTATTAATGTAGAGTTAATGCTTAATAAATGATGAATTCACTAGATACTAATGCTTAGTAAATGATTTATAGTGTGTAGTTATTATAAAGTGTTACCAATAACTCTATGTGAATCATTTTCATGCTCAAACAACAACGCTACGCATTAAACCAAATCAAACATATAAAATGCATAATAGCAGCGCTTTAGAATCAAATCTATCGGGCTGGTTATAAAGTTAAAATAATCGCAATTACTTTTTCCGGCGAGTGTCTTCGCATTCTAGTGTAATGTGGGGAGCAGAGTTGAGTTTTTGGTGTCAATGAAGAGGTACTAGAGCCTTACTGATAGGGCTGCAGGGGCACATAAGATTGGGAAACACTATTATAGACCCATCAGGAGCAAAGCGGCAGAAGCGGGTGAGCGATTCACACATCTCAACTCGCTCAGCCTGTCCGTAATGCGTGTCTGTGGGGGAGTAACGTGTGTCCTCCCCTGTGGCTGACTTGTGTGGTGATGCATTTGTTAGGGACGTGAAACGGCAGCAATGACAAGCAGATTTCCTCTCCGCGCATCTCTGCCAAGCGACGGGCCTGCATGTTCCTTCCTGAGCGACTGTGTAACGTATTGACATCAGCTGAATAAATAAACAGAAGCTGGGGGACTTCACTCCAGGCCGCTCGGATGGACAAAGAAATGGCAAAAATGCCTTTGTTACTTGGAGTTTTTGTTTTGATTCTAGTGCAAATAAATAAAGTCTTAAATCAAGAAGCAGTTTCTGGACAAGCAAAATGTATTCGAAAGCAGAATTCAGTCGAAATTTAAGTGAGTTTTTCCATTAAAACAAGCTAAATATTATTGTCTTGTTTTTAGATGTTTTCACAGCACTGGGTTGCAGCTGGAGGGGCTTCCGCTGCATAAAATATATGCTGGATAAGTTGGTGGTTCATTCTGCTGTGGCGACCCCTGATGAATAAAGAGACTAAGCCGAAGAAAAATGAATGAATTAATGTTTTTTAGCACTAGTACGTCAATATAAAGTGATGCTAAAGTTTAGCTGGTGGATGCAACATTTATGCCGATATTGGACTACGGTGATGTTATTTATATGCATGCTTCATCTCAGAGTCTGCATGCATTGTATACTGTTTAACATGCTGCCCTAAGATTTATAACTATTTTTAAATCCCTTATAGTCATTGTGTGTTGTATACTTGGGTAGGTTGCACTGCTTCGTCCATTCGTAGGCTCAAGCATTGGCATATCTTTTTTTTTACAAATCTATATTGGGTTTGCTCCCATCATACTTACAGAATTACATTTGTAAAAAACCTGTCCTTAGCTATGGCCTTCGGTCCCAGGATATTTATTTACTGTCTGTTCCTAAAGTGCGGAATGTGACGAGAAAAAAAGGCTTTTAAATACGCAGCATCTTTTGCATGGAATAATCTAAAAACAAAGTTGCAGTTTAAAGGATTGATTTCACTAAATGCTTGTAAAAAGAGTATCAATGATTAAGAAATTGAAACACAGGCTTGAAGATGTTTTAAATAGTTTGTTTGTCAATGTGTGATTCATGTTAACTGTCTATTGTTTTTTGTTTGTTGTTTGTTTGACCCATGTGACGTGTATACTGCCTAATCTTGGCCAGGATGCTCTTGAAAAAGCGATTTTTAGTCTCAATGTAACTGTCATGGTAAAATAAAGGTTATAAACAAAACAATAATTTTGTTTTTGCTTTAAACTTAGATTTTCACTTAGCACATTGACAGATTATTTTGCTTGCTTTAAAGAAAACGTCACCTAATTTTGACTTTTTATTTCTGAAAACAACAGTGCAAAAAATTCTTGCAGCTTTTTTATCTTTTTTAATTAAATCAACTAAACTTTTATAGTCATCTCAATCTGTATCAATCAAACTTACTAAAAATATCAAGTTAAACTTTGCATAACTTAAAATATGTGGTTAAAACCTGATTAACTTATTAAAATAAGTTAAAGTAACGTAAAACATTTGTTAATTCTTGTCATATGTTTGTAGTCTGAATGTCTAATTAGGAAGTTTATATATATATATATATTTTTGTTTATTTTTTTATTTATTTATTTATTTATTTATTTTTTTTTTTTGCAGTGTAGAGGTCTGCAATATGACTATATATTGTATGGACAAAATAAAAAGTCTTAAGTTATGTTTTAAGTAAAAGTAAAGTATTGTTTCATATTATGCTCTATTGTTTATATTGTGGTATCACAATATACAATTGTTTACAGTAACACTTTTTCATAATATATACGAGAGCAATATTACATGCCAGGTACTAGAATGCAGACAGAAATAAAAAAAATTAATAAATAAATAAAAAAATAAATAAATATATATAGCTGAAATAAAACAAATAACACTTTCTCCAGAAGAAAAAATATTATCAGACATACTGTGAAAATGTCCTTGATCTGTTAAACATCACTTGGGAAATATAAAAAAAAAAGAAAAAAAAAATTAAAGGGGGCTAATAATTCTGACTTCAACTTTGTGTGTGTATATATACATATATACATATATATATATATATATATATATATATATATATATATATATATATATATATATATATATATATATATATATATATATATATATATATATATATATAAATGTATACATATAAATGTATATATATATGTATATATAAATGTATACATATAAATGTATATATATATGTATATATATATGTATATGTATATATATAAATGTATATATATATGTATATATGTATATGTATATATACTGTATGTATGTGTGTGTATATATATGTGTATATGTATATTAATTGAATTTAGAGAATTGTTACTGTATAATGATATGTCAGAATATGCGATTGTTTCTATCATGATATGAGATTTTTGTCCTAAACTCTATAGTAACAGTCATCCTTTTTGCTGCTGTAAAGGCGCATTTACAGACAGCACAAACAAGGGCTCTCTAATCCCCGACCTCAGCGCAGGATATTTATCTTAGCTGCTAAATAAATTGATTAGAAAGCAGGAGTGAGGAGACTCGTCCATCAGGCGGATGTTTCAGGGGGGAACTACATTAGGGTGCCGGCTAGAGGACATCGCTCTGACCGACCCCTCCCCCCTCCTTCCCGATATCCGTTCCTCCTCCGCCATCATGCCAATCTCCTCTCCCGGCACAGACTGGGACATAGCTCCACTGTTTCTCTCCGGACACCTGCCTGCCTCCCTTTTTGCATATGTACACAATATACTTAATGGGTCACCAGCTCCAGCAGAAAGAGCTGATTTTTTCAGAAGGGGAGGGGTGATGGAAATCTGGGTTTTCGGAGGCCTGGTCTCTTTTCAGATAATTCAGAGACAAAAGGGGCTGATTTGAGTCCGCATTCTCCACCAAGTAGGCAGCGCGCATTTCCATTTTTTATTTCGACACAAACGCTCCTCTCATCTCCCCCCGTGAAACGCTTCAACCCTCATGGGATGGCTGACGCTTGTTGCAGGAGTTTGAAGAAGTTATTGTGTATAAAAACTAGCCGGCGTTTACGTTTGTGGTTTATATTTAGCACTTGTCTGCATGATCACACTGGAAACGTTCCCACGACAAAATGCTTCCCGTGTGTTTCTGTGATTCCACTTTCTGTTCTCAGAATTTGATCTCTCAGCACAATTATTTTCATTTAGCTTCCATTATACGAGTTTATTTTCTGAATTCTTGAGTAAATACCCATGGACTACTTGAGCTTGTAGGGAAGTCTTAAACTTGCTGGCTGACAATTCATTCAGACTAAAGGAATTCAATAGCTGGGTTGTTTAGGACACTGTGTTTTTCTCTGTTCTGGAATGCAGGGGGAAAGGAAGGTATTTATGGAGCGTATTACAAACCTGAAATTCACTGGAACAGTGTTATGAGATTTTCTCGCCAAGCACAAGTCCAGCTCTGTAACGCTTTGAGCAGTTTGCTTTAGAGTCGTGTGCTGAGCAGAAACATTTCTCCAACCTTCTTTGGTTGTGGTCATGTAGCAGGACACAAGCAACAGTGTTTGTTCGTGGGGAAATGATACAAGTATTGTGGTGAGTTCAGTGGTGGACAGTAATGAAGTAAATGAGATTTGTTACTGTACTTACAGTAAGTAGCTTTTCACATATCTCTACTTTACTGGAGTATTTGCATTTGGGAGACCTTTTAGACTTACACTTCAAGTAAATAATACTCAATCATTCATTCATTCATTTTTGGTTTAGTCCTTTTATTAATCAGGGGTTGCCTCTGCGGAATGAACCACCAACTTATCCAGCATACGTTTTATGCAGCGGAAGCCCTTCCAGATGCAACCCAACACTATTAATTATTAATTAATACACAGCTTGATGTGTGTGTGTTACCAGAGCACCATATCAGTTTTTCTTTTACATTTCAGTCTGTGTTTGGCTAGTGATCTCCTCCTGATGACCCTGCTGCTCGTCAGGTTTGGATGACTTAAAGCCTGCGGACGGTTTTTGTTATTTCTGCGCAGAATTGTGTTTAAAATCTGCGGATTTATGCAGAATTATTTTAGAGGTATCATGACTAAAAACCTAATGTATGAAATAAAAAGTAATACATTTTTAACTTTTATTTATTGTTTACAATGCAAATCCAATTAGATCCATTATTTGGCAAACAAAGCAAGTCTCTCATATACTGTAATATATCTACTAAAAGACGGAAAATATAACTTTACAGACTGTATTGTAAATAAATCATATGTATATTTTCATATTAGTCAATAATATTACTATAATTAAAATTAAAAACTAAATAAATATAAATTTACATACATTTACACAAGTAAATAAACAGAATCAATGATGGGCTAAAAATCTGTGGAAATCTGCAGAATTCTGCACACGCAGATTCCGTGTGGGCCTCCTCATGAGTCACGCAACAGTCTGCTTTGTGTTCTGATTGGCCTTTTGTCCACTGGGGTAATTTACATGAGAACGAGGAAACAATGGTGTCTAATGGCACAGTCACACTAGAGTTTGAACATGCAAAATTCTGTTGTACGGCGCTGCGAAAAGGGGCGGGATTAAACAAGATGATTTGACATTTTAAAAAGCGAGCGATTGGTCCACATTTTAAATTTCTGTACAGAGAGGTCATATTTTGATCTTTGATTGGTCTCATACCATCACATGATGCGATTTTGCAGGTCAGAGTTCACCAAGCTAGAACTTCGTTTGCAATTACGATCTGTCGCATTCGCTTGCGTATGAATGGAATGGAAGTCTATGGGGCGAAAAGCGCAGTGTGATGGCAGCTTAAGGTTTACAGTATGGCCATTTTCATATACTGGTCTCTTATATATGGTCTCCACTATGCCTAGGTATACCCACATTTTCTTTAAATACCACCTTTAAGTGCATTTGAAGGAAAATACTCAAGTGAGAGTCTAACAGGAGCACTGGAGTAATATTTTATTTTATGTGTATCTCTACTTTAGCCGACAGCTAGCTCTCTGCAACTCTCACATGGTCACCCACTGATGCCAAGCAGGGCTGTGCCTGGTCAGTACCTGGATGGGAGACCACATGAGAAATCCATGTCCATCTTGGCCTCCTAACCATCCTAATATCATAATTGGCTTTGTCACTCTGTCTCCTCTCCACCAATCAGCTGCTGTGTGGTGGTGGATGAGGAGATTACTCTAATGTCTAAAGTGTGTAAATAATAAATGTAAGGTATTATTATTATTATTATTATTATTATTATTATTATTACTTTAACTCAAGTATTCTGGATCCACTTAGTTAAAGTGACTGGGCATATGTGGGGTGGGAAAACCTTACATGGTGACCAACACATTTCTAAAATGGGATTTTGCTGCCGAGTCACATCACTCACTCGCTCTCCCTCGAAAGATTTTATTGGAGCTGAAATCTAATTTATCATAATTCAAACATAATTCAAAGCACATGTCTTTCAGTTGTCTAAGCCATTTGTTTCATTCAAATATTTGCTTTGCTGGAGTTAATCCCACATCCAGTAAATCAGATTTCAAAGCTCTGCGGCGTTTCAGATGAACGGCATGATGGATGTAGACTGGACGATGTGTGCGTGTGTGTGTGTTTTTGATCAGTGATGGGCGCTTTAACCAGGTGTCAAAATGTTTCTAAACAATGAGCTTGTTTATTCTGATTTAGGTTACAGCAAACAATCACAAAGAGATTGTGCACATCAAGTGATTTACGAGACTAGCAAAATATTTTGCAGAGGAACGTAAGAATCCAGAATGTGTATCATATGAAATATGCCAGCAAATCATGTTTGTTGACTTTTTTTGACAGGATTGATAGATTTTCTGACATTTTAATTTATATATTTAATATATATCTTTTATTTAAATATTTATAAAATCATAGGTTAGCATGTACACTGAAACAAATGCTGTCTGCAAAATTCAACCCAGGCTCATTCTGAAAATGTAGTCCCGAGGACGTTTCTGGAGACCGCGAAATACGTCTCGGGAGGTACGTATTTTTGCAGTTTTTGGTTCTCGCAAATCCGCGAGAGGCCGCTGTGTGCACTTTTTTGGCTACTCAGATGTCTCCCACGAGTGCCGTTCGCTCCTGCGCTGTTCTCGCGTAAACCCACCAGAGGCCGCTGTCGAATGAACGTCTGTCTGTCTTACTGACTGAATGATTGACTGGGCGACTGGCCAATCTGCCGGCCGACCCACCCTCCTCCTTCCCTGAACCCAACCAATTTTACCGATTGACCCGCCCGCCCTAAACCTAACCAACAATTTACAAAAGCTGTCCAGAAAAAACACGTTTTTTTTTACCACGTTTTTGGATTTTACCACATTCTTACCCTGTTATGAACTTACCTGTCTTACCTGATTTCTGGAACCACTCTTCCCCGGTCGTACTCACAGTCAGCTCCTCTTTGCGCCTCAAGTCTGTCGACGTACAGGACGAGCTTACCGGACAAACTGGTTGCGGCGGGAAAGCCCTCCACACGAAGGTAAGCATTCTGCCGGCAAGCACTAAAAGGAACGGCATCATACCGCCCAGCAGCGTTCGCTTAAAAAAATGAAATGCAGCCATACGTACCTCCGGCTACATAATTCGCTGTCTCCAGAAACGTCCTCGGGACTACGTTTTCAGAATGAGCCTGAGTTGGAAAAATTACTGCAAACTATTTATATGTGTTGAATTTAAACAAACAAATTAAATTTAGCAATGTTTAACTTAATTTGTTTGTTTAAATTCAGCCCAAATAAACTGTTATTCAACCACTTAACTTAAGAAAATTTAGTAAATCCAAGGAATTATATATGAATCATTTTTTCTGTATATATTGTTTAAGTTTCAAATTAATTTGTGTATAACATGCTCTCACAAAACAAAGAGATACGCCATAAGTGCATGCTGTGGCTGTGTTGTTAATGCTGCCATCTAATATTAATTTAACTATTTAATTAATTTAACTATTTAACTATAGATATTATTATTAATTTCACAATCAAAAATAAATTGGAATGAAAAATGAAAAATGAATGAATGAATGAAAAAACTAGCGGCACGGTGGCTCAGGTTAGAACTGTGACCTCACAGCAAGAAGGTGGTTGGTTTGAGTCCTGGCTGGGCCAGTTGGCATTTCTGTGTGGAGTTTGCATGTTCTCCCTGATGTGTTGGCTTGGGTTTCCTCCGGGTGCTCCGGTTTCCCTCACAGTCCAAAGACATGCGCTATAGGTGAATTTGGTAAACATAATTGGCTGTAGTTTATGAGCGCGTGTGTGGATGAGAGATGGGTGTTTCCCAGCCTGAAGGGCATCCACTATGTAAAACATATGCTGGAATAGTTGGCAGTTCATTCCGCTGTGTCGACCCCTGATAAATATGGGACTAAGCTAAAGGAAAACTGTCATCTGTGACTTTCTGTTTCTTATGCATTTGCGCTTGTATATCAGACGGTTTTATAGCCAAGAACACTACATTTACTTTTGGGAGGAGTAAAATTTACAACCAAATGCATTTAGACCTGTCCAGTTTGTCTGGAAACAACCTTCTGATATTGTCTGAGTGACCGGATTTATATCCGTCTCGATTTTGTTTCGGAGGCCCAGATCATGAACAAACACAAAAAGATACGTGGTTGAGGTGTAAACAGCCCCATATGCTTATTTCATGCGGCCACCATTTTAAAACACCAAAGCGAGGCTGCGGTGGGAAGAAACCCGGAAGTATAGGATCAGAAATGTAAACATTGCAACAACATGCTGTGGACTACAAACCTCCAGCTGTTGCTGCGATTTCAAAACGCAGATTTGGTGTAAACATCACTTTATTATCATTCAGTTAAGTTTAATCTAAACAATTAAAAGCATATTAGGCATCAAACAACACCACAATCTCTTTAAGAGTAATACGCTTAAGTGTCCTCCTAGACTTCAGTTCATGGCAGCAAGTAAACACCGTGGGGATGCTTCCCTGATTCAGCCTATGTAAACCGATGAGCGATAAAACAATGCAGTCCTCTGTAGCACATCCTTGTGTTGTCTGTAATAGTGTTAAAACGTCCATTCAAGCGCCGCTGAGCTCATTCTTAAACACTGCTGATTTGCCATAGCATTCACCAGTGCTCAACAGAAATGACTGTGATTGGCTGTGAAGGTCATCAGTATACCACTCTTCACAGATCACATACACAGATAGATGGACATTGGAGCGTTTTAAAGCCTTGAAGATCATCAGCGGACCGCTCGTCTGAGTTTTCATTCGGTAAACATTTGGGAAGTGCGGTGAATTGTTGACCTTCACGGCCAATCACAGTCTTTTCTGTTGAACATGAGAACACAATGGCAAATCAGCGCTGTTTAAGAACTCCATCAACAGTGCTTAAATGTTAACGGGGAATTGACGTTTTTTACATTTCAGTACCGAAATTTTATATCGTGACAAGTCTGATTTGAGTTTGATAAATGGTATCTTAAATGTGTATTTGGGAAAGATAACGTTAGCTAACTAGTGCCATTTCCTTTAACTGAGCTGAAAATGAGGTCTGATATCCCTTTTTATTTTCACTGTTCATTCAGAATGGACCTTTGGGTCACTCGGAAGGCGGCGAAATTATTCTCTTCGCTGATAAGATATACAGCCAGATACACAACATTCCTGTGTGACTCAGGCGATTCTTCCAGGTTTCTTCACACCGCAGCCTCGATTTCGCCATTTAAAATGGTGGCCGCGTGAAATCAGTCTATAGTCTTCAGTGTCAAATCACATGAGATGTTAAATGTTTAACAATTTCAGGAATTCGAAATAAAATTCTCAGGCTCATATATTCTAATATGACACATTTAGTGGGTTTTATGTGTGAGTTTAGTCAATTGCACACACACACACAGCTCTGTATGAATTTTTAAGCAAGCGCATTAGACGTCGCTCTCAGTACTGAAGAGATCGTGAAAGATGAGTGTTTAAACTGCAACGGCGGAGCGGGATCCTGCCACAGCAGAACAAAGGATTGCGTTTCTCTCGCTCTCCGTTCTAACAGCAATCCTGCACACTGCTCCTCTGTGACTCCAGAGCGAAGGCATTCCCGCTCTGTCATGGGAAAGTGTTCGCGGAGGAAGAGAAGAGCTCTTCCACTCCAAGTCTCCTTTTGTCTGAGGACCCTTAATTGGGCCCCTCTTTGAAAACCAAGGTGCTAAAAGAGGGACTTGAAATTTATTTTCCCCCATCAATTAAACAAAATGAACAATATGTTCTCCTCGTCTTCTTGTACACCTGAAAAAAAAAAGCTGGTCTTTTTTTTTTTACACTTGCGAACACACACATACACACACACACACACACTCTGAGGCTGTGGGAATGTTCTGGTCTCCCCTAGAGCCGGAGATATTGGTGCCCGTGTAAGAGGGGCCTGTATTTACAAGGCTTAGCGTTGTCAGAGCGGCTGTGGACGGCGGAGATAACCTGACTATTACAAGCTTTGTGTCTGCGCTCAGAGATGGCAGTCAGCTGCCTCTTATTAGGCCAATTTAATTAGACTCATTTCAATAGAATTAATTAGTGCGGTGCCACAAGATTTAAAAAGGAAGGTGATTGAAGTCGTGTATTTTTTTCTTCTTCTTCATCTCTCTCTCCTCTATAAAAAGCATTGTTTCATAATTTAATTTCAGAAGTACTTTAATAAGATCTCGGATCTTTTAGCTGTCGGAATAATTTTTGAAACCATTATAAAGGTTTTGCGCTTGCATTATTCTCATAATTGCACCGCATGCTGGTATAAATGTCACAAGTTTTTCATTTTAAGTAAAGTGTAGGGTGTTTTTTTTTCTTTTTATTGGAACTTTTTTATGTACAAGGCACATTTTTTTACATTCTAGTAAAAGAGCAATAGCACGGTTTGGATGATCATTACTGCTAACTAGATTTGTGGTGGTATTTTATACGATTTCTGGTAATAAAATATAATAAAATAAAGTAGCTGGGAAGAATAAACCTTCATTGTTTGTGGAGAATGGGTAATGTGCCCGGATATTATGTAATCAAGACAAATAATATCAGTAAAATCCAGCCTGATCTCACGAGAAAACGTAAGTATTTGACGTTTTGTCAGTTTAGTGGCTAATTTGTACGAAGTTTAGTTGTACGAAATTGTACGATTTTATAAAGGAGGCGTGGCACCTAACCCCACCCCTAAACCCAATCGTCATTGGGGGATAAGCAAATCGTACTAAAATGTACGAATTAGATCGTATGAATTCATACGAATTAGCCACTAAATCAAAAAAGTTACGAATTGCAGTGAGATTGTGTTGGTAAAATCATAGCGCACTTCAATCACAGTGTAGTTAGCATAATTCACTTTTTTTCAGGTTAAGCTTGGCATTGGATGGATGTTCAATGCTGGATACATTTAAACAGACAGTACAATTTTCCCATGAGAGGATGTTTACAAGACATTTTTACAATATAGTGGACATTTATTGAAATAACTATTTGGGAGTATAAAATGCTAACTTTTGAAAACAAAATTTTTACAAAACTATATTTCCTTTAAGTAAACTACTGTAATGTAAAGGTGACAAGGAAGTGCAGATCCAAATGCGGGTTTATTACACAGAGATGGTCAGAAAAGCAACGGTCAACACAAGGAGAAAACAGATGTATACATGGAATCCAGAGTCTAGTCATTAAACAGGTGAATGGTCAGTACAGGCAGCAAGCAACGTAAACAAACAATCAAACAAGGCGAGGGTCAAATCATGGCAAGGCAAGGGAAACGCGTTATAATATTCACAGACAGTTAAACAAAACTCAGCACTGATGCGTGTGTGTGTGTGTGCGCTGTTTTTAAAGTCCATGTAAGTCCATGTGTGTGTGTGCGTGTAATCGAATTGAAGCAGGAACAGCTGTGTGTGAGGTGCATGATGGAACTTATAGTCCATACACCGGCCGATTTTTAGTTCTTTAGGAAACTGCATGTTTACCAATGGTCTGCAGCCACTAGATCGCTGATGATCATAACAACTATAAAAATATGACTTTGTGAAAAGGGTGGCCTGGCCTGCGTAATACTGCTTTTTGTTGTTGTTGTTGTTTTGGTGGATGTATTGTTATATAGGATTGTTATGATATAATTTGCATGCAAAAGTAAAAAAAAAAAAACACACAAACCTTTTCTGTAAACTGTAAACATCTAATTGTAAACTCCAATTTAGAGAAAACTAAATGTCTCTCAAAATTCGCTTCCAAACTTGTCAATGACACTTCTTTGCTATTATTTTTGTTTTACTTCTCTTCTCTTGCGTTGTGTTCTTTCTTCACAAAATTTGTTAGTGCGGTTTATTTTAATAAATGTGAAAGCTGTCACCCAGTTTTTAGCGTGCAACAAAAAAAAAAGACTGAGACCTTCGCAAAGGTGCGTCACAGTTCACTTCCAAATTACCTGTAGTGCAGTTCAATGGAAATGTGAATACGACACAGATCAAAGACATGTAATCAAACCAATAACTGGACACAAGGTCACAAGATACAACCATGAAGCAGACAGGATGTGATGTTGCCCATTTAAGTTTAATACAGGTGTTAAAGACGTGCCTCTTTGCTGCAGATCTTGGTTTGTTAGCGACAGAAATTCTGGTCCTATTTTGACACATTTTATAAGCTCTTTGCTAGTTCTACAATGATAATAAAATATCTTCTTATGTACCAACATGTGCATTCAGCCCTGCGCACAGAATTGTTTTAGATGTACAATAAATAATAACAGTATAATATGCCATCAAAATGGAACTACAAATGTGAACTGAATGTGAAATAATGTCAACTGAACCAAACAAAACTGCAAAAGTGAACTGAATGTGAACTAAATGCGAACCGAACTATAAATGTGAACCGAATGTGAACTCAATGTGAACCTAATGTCAACCGAACCAATCTACAAATGTGAATCGAATGTGAGCCAAATTCAAACCAAACTACAAATGTGAACCGAATGTGAGCCAAATTCAAACCAAACTACAAATGTGAACCGAATGTGAAGTCAATGTGAACCCAATGTCAACTGAACCAATCTACAAATGTGAATCGAATGTGAACCGATTATGAACTTAACTGCCAATGTGAACCAGATATGACCCAAATGCGAACGAACTACAAATGTGAATCGAATGTGAGCTAAATGCGAACTGAACTACAAATGTGAACCAGATGTGAACCAAATACGATCCAAACTACAAACGTGAACCAAATGTGAACCGAACTACATATATGAAACGAATGTGAACCAAATGCAAACCAAACTACAAATATGAAACAGATATGAGCTAAATGCGAAATAAACTACAAATGTGAATCGGATGTGAACCAAATACGAACCAAACTACAAACGTGAACCGGGTGTGAACCAAATGTGAACCGAGCTACAAATGTGAATCAAATGTGAATCGAACCTAACAACAAACATACACCTTATTTTCGAGCAATTTTGAATATATATACTCATATAGTTTTGATTTTTTATGTTTTATAATAACTCCTTTAGAATAGGATTTGTAAAAGGAAACAAAGACAGCTGAAGTAGATAGATTTGCGTATGTGTGTGTGTGTGTGTGTGTGTGTATGCATCTTGTGTGTGTGTGTGTGTGTATGCATCTAATGCTTTTCAATGAGCTAAACTCACATTTAACCCAGATCATTTTTAGAAGTGTTGAATGTCAAGCACATCTTCAGAGGGTTAAGTTGTTTTTCAGAAGCGTTTGTTGTTCCTTGTATAAGCGGGCTCTCGAGCGGCTGTGTTTTTGTTGCAGTATCGGCGCTGCGGTGAGCTCGGTCTGACTTTATAACCAGTGATAGCAGATCTGCAGGAACGACAGCAGTGCACATGCTAAAGAAACACGTCCTCTGCGCTTCATTGTACAAATGTCAATGCTGCCAAACAACAAGAGACCCCTCTCTGTCCTGCACTTGTGTGTGTGTGTGTGTGTGTGTGTGTGTGCGCGGGTGGGATAAACTACTTCTGTTTGATTTAGATTTTTTTTCTCTCCACATCTGATTTGGCAGTACAAGGCCATCCGGCGCTCTGTCAGATATAAATGTTGCTCTTTGATATACACGGGAGTCTAAAAGATGCTGGTATTTGCGCCTATAAAATTTTTCATCTCAGCATGGGAGCTTTACGTGTGAAATGTACATCTCTGGAACATTT
>NC_079451.1:43693659-43706159 GCF_903798145.1 Danio aesculapii | reverse complement strand
GCCATTTTTTCTTTTCTTGAGTGCTGTTGCATTCCTGTGCAGCAGTCAGAGTCTCAGTACTAGGGGTTGTCAGGTTGTTTCTACACTACACTTAATACTTAATACTTTATTGGCATTGGTGGTTCCATGCAGGATAAACTGGGAAAGGGAGTTCTTTCAAATGATTCTTCAAGGAATTCAGTATTACTTTAGTTTAGGTCACAATTCATGCTATTTACAACTGCTTATTACCTGACTGTTATTAAGTTATTAACTCTTCATTAGTAGTTATAAAGTTTATCTTATTCTACATTCCTAATCGTACTCAACCTAGCCAATCTTCTACCTGACTAGCTATTAATAAGCAGCTAGTTGGTAGCTATCACTCGATTGAATGGTTGTTATCAGTTGTTATCAGCTGATAGATATGGGCCGGTAGGGGCCTTCTGCGCCTACTGTTAGCCTCAGAAGACTGTTATCCATCCACATGGTTAATCAGCTAATAGAGTGGACTCCACATTCAGATCATTACTGTGATGATTAGGTTTAGGGCTGGGGTAGGGGAAGACGTTAATAAAATACAATAATAGGAAATGTAATAAATAATATAAATAATTCTTGTGGTAATTCAGATATACTAAAAGAGAAGACTCCAGATTCAGATCTGTTTTTACATTTCTGTGGTGGTTGGGTTTAGAGTTTAGAGGCAAGGCAAGGCAAATTGATTTATATAGCACATTTCATACACAGTGGCAATTCAAAGTGCTTTACATAAACAGGAATAAAAGAAACAAGTATAAATAAAATAGAAACCAATAATATAAAAATAGATGAAAATAGCGTAAAGACCATATTAACGGCTTTTTTCATATTCTAAAACACCGATGTATCATATTTCTCATTTTACTCTGGCACTTCCTTATTCTGGGGATCACCCCCAACCCCCAATCACTGTGCGATTTGAGGAAAATATGTAATTGCGATTTTTCTGACAGATATTGCGATTTCATTTTGTAGTCAAGTTTAAAGACAATAATCTGTAAGCCGTGGCAACAATTCTGCGACAGCTCTTAAACAT
This sequence comes from Danio aesculapii, assembly GCF_903798145.1. Taxonomy (NCBI): domain Eukaryota; kingdom Metazoa; phylum Chordata; class Actinopteri; order Cypriniformes; family Danionidae; genus Danio; species Danio aesculapii. Next base: position 43,705,102 of record NC_079451.1, on the reverse strand, counting down.
TACCTGTTTTTGTTTGGTGTCTGTGACTTTGAAACCTAATTATTCCCATATTATCAATGCCCTGTTTTTATTTGATATTAATTCATCTATTAATGCTTCTGAAGCAGCAGACGCCATTATCCAAATTGTCCATGCTTTCCTGTATGTTTTATTTATTTATTTTTTTTATTTTATTGTGGCCGTTTCACATAGTTCGGTTGAGTAATTCTGATTGGGCAGAACAAAGGTGTGCTCATTCAATTGGCTAGTAAGACAATCACACACCGATGGCATTTGCTCTGGGTGGGGAAAATTAAATATTATATATATATTTCATATCACAGCCTCTTGTGGTTAACTAATAGCAACGTTTCAAAATGCGATTGCGTTTCAATAAATTGCACAACCCTATTTAGAACCAATTGGTATCAAACCTGATACTTTTGACAACCCTACAATCGAGTACAAAAAATCTTTCAGTTGTAGTATTAAGAATGAATGAACCTCTTCTGATGGTGCAGTGGCGCAGTGGGTAGCGCGATGGCCTCACAGCAAGAAGGTCGCTGGTTCGAGCTTCAGCTGGGTCAGTTGGCGTTTCTGTGTGGAGTTTGCATGTTCTCCCCATGTTGGCATGGGTTTCCTCTGGGTGCCACGGTTTCCCCCACAAGTCCAAAGACATGTGGTATAGGTGAATTGGGTAAGCTAAATTGTCCGTAGTGTATGTGTGTGAATGAGTGTGTATGGATGTTTCCCAGTGATCGGTTGAAGCTGGAAGGGCATATGCTGCATAAAACATGTGCTGGATAAGTTGGGGTTTATTCCGTTGTGGTGACACCTGATTAATAAAAAGACTAAGCCAAAAAGAAAATAAATTAATGAATGAATCGCCTCTGAATGTGAACCAGTTCTCATTACTCAAGCATTTAGTTCCGATTGGTACCAAACTTGATACTTTTGACAACCCTACAATCAAGACAACTAAATATTATAAAATAAAACGTTCATTTCCAGAAAATCAAGTCTTACCTGCTCTGAATGAGGACCAGATCTCATTACCCAAGCCTGGTGCCTCAGTACCAGTCCTGTATATATCCATTATATCAGATTTCTGGTTGCGCTGTGCTTTTAACATTCTTGGAAACTTCCCATTGCGCAAACGATGGTTTTATAAGTTGTTTTTAAGCCTTTTCTTACTCTACGTTTCACAAATGTCCACTAAAATTTTTGGGGGGGAACTAAAAAAGTTCTCACATATGGCTTTTCTCTAAAACTCCTCACTTTTGAATCCTTTTCATCCAATTAAACCCATAAAATCAACTTCTGGCTGCCATTTTTTTGTTGGTCTCAATTTCCCCCCGAAATGCTTGATGCCACGCACATTAAATGCATCGCAAATGCTGTGTCATGTTGTCTATAATCTGTAACTGATTGCATTTCCTCCGAGAGCCCCTCAGACATTCACACACACTTGTACATGTACACACACACCCACAATCAGCAGTAGCGGTGCAAGCAGAAGAGCCGTATGTTACTCCCTGAAGTACAGGCCAGCCTGTGCAGATGTCCAGCTTGTTCACTCACGTTAAATCTCTTTGGGATAGCATTAGGTTTTATTTATGTTAATTATTTTTAATTATGTTAAATTGATTATTGGTTATTGTATTTCCTCTTCAATGCAGTGCTGTTATCATCTTTGTATTCAATTTTATAAAATGTCCAGCTTGTTTGAGTGGCAGAGAGATGGAGCATATCTGACCTCTCCGTCTGCTCTCGAATCTCTCCTCTGTTGATCACAGCTGGCCCAAATGCTGAATTCAACACCCGGGGCCTGGGCTCTCATCAGTGGCCCCGAGGTGGAGCTTTCCCTGACAGACAAACTACCTGCGAGCGCTTGGTTTGCTCCTATGATCGCCTTTGAGGAAAGCGAATCTGCCGGGCAGGGTTCGGAATTTAGTACACACTCCGAGGAAAGAAAATAAAGGTGGTGGTGCTGAGTATTTTTCTCCATCGCTACTGTAGGTTTCATAAAGCTAATGCGGCCCTTTGCATATAGCTTTCAGTCAGTTGTCAGCTTTTTATTGGATTCTGCTTCTTGCGTGAAGAGTGTTGGAAAGCCCTCAGGCGCCGAGAGCAGCAACAGGAAAACACTTGTGTGAGAGGCCGTCTGCTGATTGGCTGACAGCTCCGAGCATCTTTCATGGTGTCCAGTGAGACTTGAGGGAAAGAAGAGATGCAGTTCTGCTTCCCGTACATTAGTGTGTTCGTAATAATCGTCATATGAGGATGCTGAAGTAAAGATATATGATTGAAAGCATTATTTATGTTTGGAAAACAGAGATTGATTTAAGAGGTCGAGTCTTTATTGTGTGCAGTGCTGTTCTTCTTAGGCCTCACATGCCTGTTTGTTGATTGTTTTCTTCATACTCAATAGGGGATTTCGGTAAAGTTTACTTGACTTTCATGCGGTTGGAAAGCCCTGCATTGTCAGGGATTCGAGTTCAATGATATTATTTTATTTATTTTTTACAATAACTGACCACTTTATTAGGTACACCTTACTAGTACCGGGTTGGACCCCCTTTTGCCTTCAGAACTTAATCCTTCATGGCGTAGATTCAACAAGATACTGGAAATATTCCTCAGAGATTTTGATCCATATTGACATGATAGCATCACGCAGTTGCTGCAGATTTGTCGGCTGCACATCCATGATGTGAATCTCACGTTCCAACATATGCCAAAGGTGCTCTGTTGGATTGAGTTCTGGTGACTGTGGAGGCCATTTGAGTACAGGGAACTCATTGTCATGTTCAAGAAACCAGTCTGAGATGATTCGCGCTTTATGACATGGCGTGTTATCCTGCTGGAAGTAGCCATCAGAAGATGGGTACACTGTGGTCATCAAGAGATGGACTTGGTCAGCAACAATACTCAGGTAGGCTGTGTGGTGTCATCACAATTCTCAATTGGAACTAATGGGCCCAAAGTGTGCCAAGAAAATATCCCTGACGCCATTACACCACCACCATAAGCCTGAACTGTTTATACAAGGCAGGATGGATCCATGCTTTCATGTTGTTGACGTCAAACTCTCACCATACCATCCGAATGTCGCAGCAGAAATCGAGACTCATCAGACCAGGCAACGTTTTTCCAATCTTCTGTTGTCCAGTTTTAGTGAGCCTCTGCGAAGTGTAGCCTCAGTTTCCTGTTCTTAGCTGACAGGAGTGGCACCCGGTGTGGTCTTCTGCTGCTGTAGCCCATCCGCCTCAAGGTTGGACGTGTTGTGTGTTCAGAGATGCTCTTCTGCAGACCTCAGTTCTAACGAGTACTTATTTGAGTTACTGTTGACTTTCTATCAGCTCAAATCAGTCTGGCCATTCTCCGCTGACCTCTGGCATCAACAAGGTATTTGCCCCCGCAGAACTACCTCTCACTGGATATTTTCTCTTTTCGGACAATTCTCTGTAAACCCTAGAGATGGTTGTGCATGAAAATCCCAGCAGATCAGCAATTTCTGAAATACTCAGACCAGCCCGTCTGGCATCAACAACCATGCCATGTTCAAAGTCACTTAATTAATGCTTCCACTGATATACACCGTTCAGTATATATATAAAACACTGTCAATGTCCAGGGTCATGGAAAAGAGAATTTACAAGTCCTGGAAATTAAAAAAATCCAAAATGTCATGAAAGGTCTTGGGCATTTGTTAAGGGGTTATTATGATCTCTCTCGTTTAAAAGCAAAATGTCATATAAATGTTTATTAAGTCCTATAAGCTCACTCCTAATTCAGAATTGACTGGAAGGACAAAACCGGAATGATACACTTACACGATCCCGCAGTGTTTTTTAATATGAATTAAGCTGATTTAATAACACATTGTTTTTAACACACTGTAACTGTTAAAGGTGCAGTAGGTGATTGTCTTCAGAAACATTTTTGTGGTGCTGGTTGAAAGTCTCTTCACGTTCCAATAGTATTGATTAAAGTAAAGGATCTAAATGTGTTTATACCTGTATCTATTTTTATATTCTGGGTAAGGCATAAAACGAAAAAATGTTCATCCAGTTAAATATTGTCAGTACATTTATTCATTCATTTTCTTGTCGGCTTAGTCCCTTTATTATTCCAGGGTCGCCACAGCAGAATGAACCGCCGACCTATCCAGCACATGTTTTACGCAGCGGATGCCCTTCCAGCCACAACCCATCACTGGGAAACATCCACACTCATACACTACGGACTATGGCCTACCCAATTCACCTGTACCACATGTCTTTGGACTGTGAGGGACAACCGTGGGAGGAAACCCACGTAAACTCAGGGAAAACATACGACGCCAACCGACCCAGCCGAGGCTCAAACCGGTGACCTTCTTGCTGCGAGGCGACAGCACTACCTACTGCGCCACTGCGTCGCCGTATTGTCAGTACAACTGTACAAATATTGATTTGTACAACTGCGCGCAGATCTGCCGTGTGCAGACGTGCCGCACGTTCATGTGCACACGAGACAATCACAGTCACAGTAAAATCAAATGCTGAATCAAAACTTTTTCAAATCCTGAATCAATATTGGAGTTAGTTTTGCATGCTGGAGGAAGGACGACATCACGGCTGAAGTATTTCTGTTAGACAGGTAAAGTTCTGTTTTAAAACTATTTTAGCCACACAGAGCTGATGTAGATTGTGTTGTACAGTATGATGAATAGGTTATATGCACTGAAGTGTTGTTCAGCCACTGAAATCTTCTGACGATAGATTGATGTTTTCAATTTCATAAGGGTCATTTACAGCATCGATAATGTAGATTTTTATTTAGTTTAACAATAAAACATCAGTAAATAGCGCTGTTTCGCCTATAGCCTGCTTTACAGAGGTAAGGTTGCTTTTCACATTGGTTCATTTATGAACAATGACAACCTGTGATGCGCTCCCTATATAGTTTACCATGCTACTTTGAACATTCTGTCTGAAATAGCATGTAAGTATGGCTTGGTAATAAGTGTAATTCCGCCAGCCAACCCCTAACTACATTTCTAACTGGCGAATGACATGAGCTAGGGGGTTGTCTGCTGTCATTTTTAAGGTGTGCGTTCATGTTACAGGAGGGAGTGGCTTTGGATAGCAGGGGACAGGAGGGGCTGTGTTTCAAAGATATTATGCTAACTGGTGTAACACGTGGATGACAGAGACAACGTTAAGATCCAAGTGCAGGTTTATTCGGTAGTCAGGCAAGCAAGGGTCAGCACAGGTGCAAACAGATGAATAAAGGCAAATCCAGAATCGTAGTCACTATAACAGGCGAGAGGTCGGAAGGCAGGCAGTGAACATGGACAAACAGACAAACTTGGCAAAGGTCAAAACACGGAGAAACAAGACTAAGGAAAACGCGTTGAATTGTCAATTTACAGGTAAACAAGACTCAGCAAGGAAGTGAGTGTGTGTATGCTGTTAAAGTAGTGTGTGTAATCAGTCCAGAAGCTGTATCAGCTGTGGGAGTCTAATCAGTGGAGACTTGGAGCAGGTGTGTGTGTGTGGCATGACTGAATATGTAGTCCATAAGTTGTAGTCCAGGTAAATGTGTGTGAGATCCAGCGATCTTGGGCAGATTGGGACATTTCTTGGGACATTTAGGCAGATCACCTACTGCAATTTTTAAAGCACATTATTTCCAATTTGAATGAAGAATGCAGAAAGTAAACTAGAAATGCTGGTTCTGGTGTATCAGTCATACAGAAATCGATCTGTATATGGTTTTGAGCATACAGTTGAGGTCAGAATTATTAGCCTTTCTGAATGATTAACCCCTCTGTTTATTTTTTGCCCAGTTGTTTAAAAACAAAGATTTTTTTTCAACACATTTCTAAACATAATAGTTTTAATAACTCATTTCTAATAACTTATTTGTTTTATGTTTGCCATGATGACAGGAAATAATATTTGACTAGATATTTTTCAAGATACTAGTATTCAGCTTAAAGAGACTTTATAGTGATTGTATAGTGATGGTATAGTGATGGATATACTTTTTAGCAATTGTATAGTGATGGTTTGTTCCGTAGACAATCAAATAAAAATATTGCTTAAGAGGGCTAATAGTATTGACCTTAAAATGGTTTTAAAAAATTAAAAACGGCTTTTATTCTAGCTGAAATAAAACAAATAAGACTTTCTCCAGAAGAAAAAATATTATAGGAAATACTGTTCAAATTTTCTTGCTCTGTTAAACATCACTTGGGAAATATACGAAAAAGAAAATTCACAAAGGGGTAATACAGCCTCTGACCTCCTTCTCTTACTGTAAATGAGGTTAAAGCAGCGAACACAAATAAAAATGTGAAGTCAGAGCTCATTCAGCCGCTCGCCGAGGCGCTGTATAATCTGCCTGAACGCTGCATGCTGGGTAATTGCGGTGCAGGCAATGCAAACATCTCTCTCAGGAGCTGATGGGGAAAACCCTCAGACTGCTGGCATTTGTCATCTGAATCATGACTTCAGGTCCAGTGTGTCATTTTACGCATTTCATTATAGTGTAAAACATGGCATTAAAGACCTGTTCGCTTATTTTTTTTTCATTCTTTTCGCTTAGTCTCTTATTTATCAGGGGTTTCCAAAGCGGAATGAACCACCAACTATTCTGGCATATGTTTTATGCAGCGGATGCTCTTCCTGCCACAATCGAGAACTGGGAAGCAACCATACACTCTTATTTACACACACATTCATACACTATGGCCAATTTAGTTTATTCAGTTCACCTATTGCGCATGTCTTTGGACTGTGGGGGAAACCGGAGCACCCGAAGGAAACCCACACCAACACGGGGAGAACATGCCAACTGCACACAGAAATGCCAACTGGTCCAGCTGGGGCTCAAACCAGCAACCTTTTTGCTGCGAGGTGACAATTCTAACCACTGAGCTCCTGTGCCGCACATCTGTGTGCTCAATAATGTCATATTTTAATGTTTAGCAAAAGCTGTGTGATATGAACGTCTTTTAATACAGCTTTAGTTTTACAGAGTTTATGCAACTATTAATATGAGAATAGCATTACAGCAGTAAGTTTGCATGCTGTGTTTAAAGGGACAGTGCAACCAAAAACATTTAATAAATGCTGTTTATTTATTTATATTATATGTTTTTATGTCAACTATTTAAGTATGTATATCGATTGTATATGCATTTTTATGTAGGCACTCTGGCTGATGTTGTTTTCAAACGGTTGGCTGTATTAAAATGATTACCATTATGTTCATTTTTTTTTATTAATGTTTTAATTGATTTAGGTATCACTGATAATATTGAACACTGATTATAGTGTTCAATATAATCTTCAGTATAATATATTTTTTATATAATATTAATTATAATTCTAATAAGAATAAATATAATAATAATAATAATAATAATAATAATAATAATAATAATAATAATAATAACAATAATAATAATTTTATTACCTATACCTATTATTATTTTTTCTATTAATATTATTATTAGTGGTAGTATTATAGAATACAATATTTTATTATTATTATTATTATTATTACATTTTATTAGCTATATTGTTTATTATTATTATTATTATTATTATTATTATTATTATTATTATTATTATTATTATTACTATTATTATTATTAATATTATTAGTAGTAGTAGTATTATAGAATGAAATGTAATAATAATAATAATAATAATAAAATATTGTATTACCTATATTGTTTATTATTATTTTTATTATTAATAATATTAGTATTATTAGTAGTACTTTAGAATGAAATGTAATAATAATAATAATAATAATAATAATAATAATAAATATTGTATTACCTATATTGTTTATTATTATTATTATTATTATTATTATTATTATTATTATTATTATTATTATTAATAGTAATAGTAATAATAATAATAATAATAACAACAACAACAACAACAACAACAACAACAACAACAACAACAACAATAATAATAATGATAATAACAATAATAATAATAATTTTATTACTTTTTATGTTATCATTGTTATTATTAATAATAGTAGTAGTAGTAATAATAATAATAGTAATAATAATAATAATAATAATAATAATTATTATTATAATAATAATTATTATTATTATTATTATTATTATTATCCAGCATGTTACCCATGTTGGTGTGGTGGATGGCGGAGGATGACGGAGGATGGCGGAGGGTTGTCACAGATGAAAGTGAGCGGGGCGGGGGTGTCGCGAATAACAGTGAAGAGGGTTGGGGAGTCGTGGAAGAAAACGAAAACGACCAGCGGATGGGGGAGAAGGGCAGTTGAGGAGGGGGATCGGTAGAAAAGAGGTGCCGGATCAGGTTTCAGAGGTGCCTAAAATTAAGCCCTGATTATTAATACTATTATATTTTTAAATGAGCTGATTTTTGTCTCAATCTTTTTTTAAAGCTGTAAACATATTTCGCATTATTTTTATTATTAAAATCCCATTTTAATTATAAGCTGTGTAGTATTACAATTTTAGTCTGTATACAGACGCTGTATTTGAGCTGTAATTATAATGTGATGCATGTAACAACACAGCCATAGCAGTGCAAGCAGAAAAGAAGGAAATAACTGCTGGAGGCGCAGTGTTTTGCTAAATTTGCTTGCAGACGACGGGTGCGAGGATGTGTTGCGATAACAGCATGGCAGGTTGCTGTTTAATACAGGAGAACATTTGGATGTAAAAGTAGGATCCATATAAACGTGACATCCTATTTACCACAGTTATTCTGCTGATTTTGTGATTCTGCAGAGAAAGTGTATTAAATCAAGATCTTTGCCTTGTTGAAAGCTTTGTCTGCAAGTTGTTGTTGTTGTTGTTGTTGTTGTTTGGAAGTGTTTAAAAGGTTCACCCAAAAATCATAATAAATATGCTGTTAGTTTACTCTCCGTCAGGCCATCCAAGATGTAGGTGATTTTTTAATTTTTTTGTACATCATTTAACAACATAGGTTCATTCTGAAATTGTACCCCTATAGACATTTCACAAGTTCACACTCGCATATATTTGATTGAATAGAATATTATTTGGTGTCCTGTTTAGGGAGAGAGCTCTGAGCTCGGAAAGACACCCTAACTCGTGTTATTCCCCTTATCGGGATAGAGAGAGATAGGGTCCGAGCGCAGTGTCTAGCCCGGCAACAGAACGCCTCACTCAGATTTAAGTAGTTATGGAGTTTAATAGTGTGGAGTTGGGGTGGTAGAGGGATGCTGAAGTCGAGAGAAAATAGAGGTATGACGTGTTTAACTATTTATAGGGGTTTGGTCTTAAGCAGATTGGATGATAGAATGATTGCCAACGATGAGTTAGCTTTGTCAAAAACTGATCGTGATTCTCCCGAAATTTTTTATAAAACATCACTTCACGAATTATGTGGCCAAAAGTACATTAGAGACTTATCTTGTAAAGGGGGCGCATAATAGGTCCTCTTTAAAGTCACCATGAAGCAGAAGATGAGAAGTCCTGTTTTGCGCTATCATGATGTACATCCACTTGAAACGGTCCTGAAATAAAAAAAGGAGGACGGTGCATGATAGACGAGCAGACGAAGGGTCAAAATCAACACAGAAACAAGATGTCTACTGATTTCTCCCGCTCTAAATAAATTCAGGAAGTGATGAAAGGGGTTTTAAGGGGGAGTGAAGTGCACATATATATTGTCTACAACAGGAAATGCTATAGACAGTGCTCAGCATAAATGAGGACACCGCTCACAGATCTTGCTTTTAAATTCCTATTCTCTATAGGAATATTTTCAATATTATATATTTTATATAATATATATACTATATACATTTCTATTCTCTCTCTCTCTCTATATATATATATATATATATATATATATATATATATATATATATATATATATATATATATATATATATATATATATATTTATTTATTTTGTGCATAAACATTAGATTAGTACCCAAATCTGAAACTAATCTAACAAAAAAAACGTACGATAACAGTCAAAACATTAGTAACCCAAATGTATATGTTGGGGAGAAATCACGAGAAACAAAACAAATCTAAAATTCAGTTGACATTTTGTAGTTTGTAATGTTTTTCTTGCAATATTTCACTTAAGTTTTTTAAATGTATTATCTTTGTACGCATGATAACAGTCAACAAATTAGTAGCTGTCACGGAAGGAGACACTGACAACTGAGTTGCGGATCCAAATGCAGGCTTTATTACACAGATTATGGTCAGGCAGGCAATGGTCCTAATCTGGGGCAAATGGCAACATAGAGGCAAATCCAGAAGAGTGGTCAATAACAGTCTAGTGGTCGATATGGGCGGCAAACAACATAAAACAAAGTAAGCAAAAATTGGCACACTGCAGGACAAGACAAGGCAATGCAAGACGCGTCGCAATGTTCGCTTGACAGCTTACAAAACTTCTGTATGTGTGTGTGTTTGAGAGGTGTATAAATAGTGTGTAATAAGTACTGAACAGCTTCAGCTTTGTCTGTTTGCAATCATGGGGGATCTAGGCCAGGTGTGTGATTGAAGTGCGTGATGGGATTTGTAGTTCATTTAAATAGAGTGTTGTCCAGCAGCCTGCAAGACCAACACTGCTGGTGATCATAACAGTAGCGCAAATGTATATGTTAAGGAAAATATGAAATTAATATTCAAAGCAAAAATCAAGAGAAACAAAACATTTTTTTTTTGCAATATTTCACTTTTCAATTTTTAAAATGTTTTTTCTTTCTATTTCAAAAAATGTTCGGTGACTAAAGTATTATTTTAATTACCACTGAACAATATATCGCACATCAATATCGCAATGTATCCACAATAATCACATCGCAAAATTATATTTATGAAAGATTCAAAAAGATATTATTATTTTTCATTATTTATACCAGGGGTCTCAAACTGCCGGCTCAAACTTACACTTCACTTCGTCTTCCCTCCTTCCCCACACTTTTCAGCACAGGCCCCTTTGAAAGTCCCTGCACGGTACTGTTACAAGAGCCCTCATGTCTTTTGTCAGTCACTGAAATGGCCCCCCACCAATTTGAGTTTGAGACCCCTGATTTTTACAATAATGACCATTTTATTTTACATTTGATTGTTAAATTTTTGGTCTTGGATACTGTTAAACTTCCCAGAAAACCATAAAACACTGTTTATTTATTATTTGCAATTAGGCATGGTATGATAACCGTTTTCAAGGTATACCGCGGTTTAGAAAAGTCAAGGTTTTAAAATTTTCTGTAATATCGTTCCAAAGATATGTGTAAGATTTTTTTATTTAATTTTTTTTTTTTTAGGACAACAGTATCTCCAGCAGAAAAGATATCCAAAGATGCCGTTTCAAATTGTAAAGAAATCAGTGTTTTTGAAACTAATTAAGACAGCGGAAGTCAATGATTAATTTTCATTATTTAGCCTGACATGTTTACT
>NC_079451.1:43683659-43688659 GCF_903798145.1 Danio aesculapii | reverse complement strand
TCAGAGGTTTGATTTGAAGTAAAATTCTGTTGAGCACTGCGAACATAGACATGGCTATAAGAAATTCTGAAAAAAAGTGTTATGAATCCGTTTGGAAGAGATGCATGTCTGTCTGTCTCTGTGTTTAGATGATGGTTCGAGAGGCCAAAAAATCTCTAAAAATCACAGATGGAGAAAGTTGAGTCTTGAGGTCAGAAAGTCTGTAAAGCTACAATTCAACATCACCACAAATAGTTTGAAAGGGTTTCAAGATTTTTTAAAAAGTAGTCTCTACACTGTAAAAAAATATTCAACACAATTACTTCACGCTGTCCTAACACCAATTGTTTAAGTTAATATTTAATGTTTTTACAAATGTAAGTGGATTGAACACAAAACAATTATGTTGCCCCCCCCCCACCCAAAAAAAACCCCCAAATAATTGTGTTGTTTCAACTCATTTTATATAAGTAGTTTGAACAACCAATGATCTCTTTTATTTACTTCTGCAACTTTCAAAAAGTTAGCATCGGTGATACAAACAAGCAATGAAAACTACAACAAAAACATATTTTGATGTTTTGCATAAAATATTCACAAACCCTGAAAAAACTTGACTAAAAAAAGGATTTAGCTGCTTTTCTAACTATTTGTTTTAAATGAGCAATTCTAAATTATATGACAATTCTTGTGATTTATTTATTTATTTATTTATTTATATTTTTTGGACAAATAGTTTGGTTTTAGGTTCAATCTACTGAAATTGGAAAACAAAATAAATAAATAAATAAATAAATAAATAAATAAATGAAGTTAAAGTCTGTGTGAACAGGAAGTTGCTGATACTTTTATTTCAATATGTTGATAAAAGTACAAATGAAAGTGCGTTTCTTTATAGTTATACCCTTGTCAAACAGCAGATCATGTTTTTTTTTTCTTCTTTTTCCTACAGCAGACACTCAGGTCTATTAAAAATCCAGGTGACACATTAGTTTAGGCCACAATTCTTGGCAAGTCATTATTTGAGTGTACGTTCATCCAAAAACACAACACTCAAAAAATGCTAATCAGTGGCATAACTTATTGTACACTGTTAACGATTTTTAATTATTTTTTATTAATTGTTAACAAAACATACATGCTGAAAAAACTATATAATGAAACATATCAATTCAAATACCCCCACCCCCCTCCCCTGCGGTCTCTTGAAACTGGGGTCTCCAATGAATAGAAGTTAACATAAAAACAAAAACAGAATACAGTATCAAATATCAATTATACAAAGCAAGGCAATCATTCTGGATCCTGATCATTTCTTTGTGCAATAAACAAGGAAATTTTGTCAGCAGCTGAAGTCCAGATCTTTAATGTTCTCATTTGTACCAAGTTCACTCGCGCTGTGGATAACTCCAACATTATAATGTCCTGAAGTTGTACCAACCACTTGTACATGTCCAAATTATGTGGAAGCAGCCAATGCTGGACTAGTAATTTTTTAGCAGACTTATTGTACACTGTTATCGATTTTTTTTTTAAAACTACACAGTATTTATCTGTAATATGAATCTTACTGTAGGATAGTTATGCAGTATGTTACTGTATTTTAAAGTTGCATTGTAAAAATGATGGCATATTTTACAGTAAAGATGTACATACAATTCTGTAGCTACATATACAGCAAGATTAAAGTGCTGTAAATGTAAATACAGTATTTTTGCTGTAATTCATTTACAGTATGTTACTGGCGAACTGCTGCCAGTAAGTTACTGTAGATTCTACAGGAAATTTTTAACAGTGTATGTTAAATTGAACCCAAGAGCAAACGTCATTTTGAACCAATGATGCCAAATCACTTTCATTTGAATTAAACTTAATATCTGGAACACAGTTTACTCTGGTGGAGTCAATTAATCTCCATCACTTCAGTTAGACAACCAGAATGTTCTGTTATTTATTGAAGCTCAAACTGCTTTAATGATGCTCACTGATCTCAGAACTGGCATTAGAAACATTAATGTTGTTTAAGTGATAGCTAACCTGCTTTCTGGAACCGTTCTTCACCAGACTCGAACCTCATCGGCGCAACTCCTGCGCAGCGAGCCACTGGGCAAACTGGTAAGAGCGGAAAAGCCGTTCACACGAATCGGTCAGCTGGTTGCGTGAAAGAAAACAAAAGCCGTCATCAACGTCAAACCGATGAAATTAAGACATCCGTGAGACATACGTAGCTCTCACTACATAATTCGTGCTCTCCAGAAATGTATACGGGGAACGTCTTCACAATGAGCCTGTGTTGCAAGTAAAAGAGGTCAGAGGTTGTTAATCTTGCTGGTTTAAGTGTAACCTGTTCATTAGGCGTCATTACAACGCCTGAGTCTTCCTGCTCTGCATTAATGACGGATGTTTGATGATTTTCTAAAACATTTTTGCACGCTGCTTTTGGCTCAGATATACGAACACATCAGTGTTTCCCTTCCAGATGCAGCGCTGCGTTTTCCAGCCCACCGCTGGCATTTCTCCAGAACTTCACAGCAAAAAAAAAAGCCGCTCATTTATTTTGCAGATATATACACTGAGCCTCCAGATATATATCCATCAGCTAACATGACATTCTGTCTTTATTCACCTTCATACAGCAAATCAATTTCCCCCTGTCCTCTAGCCTTCCAACACGACTAAGACAACGTGCAAACGTGGCTCAAACCCAAAGCGTGGAGTGGAAAGTAATTATGGTTACTTGTTTAAAGGTTTCCGGCAGGGCCGACATACACTGCATTCATTTATTTATTTATTTTTACTTATTTATTTATTTATTTATTTTTCACCAGCAGCTCTCGTTTACGTATTTATGAAGGTTTAGGATGAGACGTTGTACACTGTAAAAAATATAAATAAATCTTTAAAATAGCAGAAATAATGCTGGAATCTGCTTACTTGATCTTTCATCCTATTTTGTGCATAATTTATATCAGGCAGAAAATATATCAGTTTAATATATGGTTAATTAAAGAGTTAAATAATCATCAAAAGTTGACAGAGATGAGATCAGGGCTGCAAAATTCATGAATAAACAGTATATTGTTCATTAAAATAAATTAACTAAATGTATAATATTTTGAAACGTTAAAATATATTATGTGTGAATAATTAAATATATTAAAAATATATAGTTAGCATTTTTTTATGTTTGAGTTTTTTATTTATTCAATACTAGCTCCATGATATTGTTACACATTTTAATGACCTGTATGCAATAAGTTTGAGTACCATTTTTAAACTTTTTTAAATTGGAAATGTACGTTAAAATATGTATTGATAAAATTAAGGTAATTAGTCAAATTTATTAGTCCTGCTGTAATTTTTTTTATTCTTTTTCAAATATTTTCCAAGTGCTGTTTAACAGAGAGAACATCTGTAAAACACATTTTTAAACGTAGCATTAATAACTAATTTCAGTGAAAAATAATTTCCTCTAAAAGATTGACATGATTCCTAAACCTTCATTTTAAACTAGGTAAACACTTATACTCAGCATCCTTGTGTTTGTTGAAATATACACAGCTAATTTCACAATAAAACAATAAATAAACCAAAGACACAAATAAACATAGCTTATCGGAGTGGAGCTGAATAAACTTATAATCTGTATATCCAGCATTTTGCTTCTTGATGGGCTAATGAAGTCATTGCATAAAAAATTCGATGTCTCCCTTTTTCAAAATATGAATCCTAAATACATAATAAGTTTAACATAAACTTAGATTAGCCTAATTAATTAGCGTAAAAATAACTAAGGGAGAGAAATGATCATCAAACACAGCCTGAGATATGCATATTAATTATCCCAGAGCAATTTATCATTCTTAGGTTTTGGCTGGTGACCTTCTAATGATGTGGCTGCTCATCATGATGATGTAAATTGTTGAGGACAGGCCTCTGAAGTCACGCAACAGTCTGCTTTGTGTTCTGATTGTGTCGTTTTTGTCCATCTGGGTTTTACACTCGCAGAATTTACATGAGAACGAAGAAACAATGGTGTTTGAGACTCACAGTATGGCCATTTACAAATACTGATGTCTTATTTTTTGACCATGCCTAGGTATACTAAGATTTTCCTTATAGAGTACCTTTAACTTGACAAGTTATGTTAATTAGGCAAGTTGTTTATTCTGTAGCTAATTGGAAAAAAATCTAAAAACTGGATTTTATTCCAGTCAAAATAAAAAAACAGGAGTTTTTCCAAAAGAAAAGAAAGAAATATATGTATATAACAATTGTTCAGCCTTGTACAGCCTCTTCACTCTTGTGTATTACTCCACCGACATAGAGTGACAGCAGATCAATAAACTCACTACAGTTTGACAAATATTGCTGGTGTTGGACAACATAATGTACTTTAGAGGATTTTTTAGTCAAGAATGTAGTTGTTTAGCTTGCAACTATGCAGTTTATTTAAAAGGATAGTCTCTATATATTTAAAAATATTTATAATTTTGAAGATTCACGCATTGGCGGCCATTAGCCTTTTATACTGAGCAGAGCAAAGACAGTTGACGCTTTGCCACAAGATGGCGACAGAGGCAGCATAATATGCCCTTAGGGAAGAAAAACTCAGCATAAGTTTTGTACTATAGCTGATCAAATCATTAAAATCTGGTAAGTTGCATTCTAATTCGAGTGCTGTATTTATACCACAATAATCTGGTTGCTTTGGCTGTTTTTGGGTTAATTATTGTGATAGCAATCGTTTCTTCTGTTCTGATGGTCAGCTGCAAATGTGTATAAATGGCGGAAGAAAGTAGTTCCTTGTACAAAAGAATTTTTAGAGACTCCGTGTTTGATTTTCTTTTTTCTAAACACATTTATGCCATCAAACTGTTGTATAAACGCAATATCACACTCGTAGCAGCCCGATATGGCTGTATATCATCACTGGAGGGACACTAAGGCACTTGAATCAATGCACGCCTCCCACCATATTGCACATCAAGTCGTGATATTGCTTATATATAGATATAGAT
>NC_079451.1:43658659-43678659 GCF_903798145.1 Danio aesculapii | reverse complement strand
ATTTTTGATTTTAATTTATTTAATTTCATTATATTCATTTTTATAAATTAATTTAATTTAATTTTATTAATTTCCAATATTTTTGTTGCCTGCTGTTTAATTTAATTTAATTTAATTTAATTTAATTTAATTTAATTTAATTTAATTTAATTTAATTTAATTTAATTTAATTTAATGTTTTATTTTATTTTATTTTATTTTATTTTATTTTATTTTATTTTATTTTATTTTATTTTATTTTATTTTATTGACCACTGATTTGTTTTATTTATTTTCAAAACATTTTCTTTTTTATTTTATTTTATTATCAGTTATATGGATCACTGGTTTGTTTTATTTAATTTAATTTTACATTTTAAACTTTATTTAATTTCATTTTGTTATTTTATTTTATTTTATTTTATTTTATTTTATTGACCACTGATTTGTTTTATTTATTTTAAAAATCTTTTTTTTCTATTTTTCTTTAATTTAATTTAATTCAGTTTTATTTATTAATTTTATGGATCACTGATTTGTTTTATTTTATTTTTTCTGTTTTTAAATTAAATTAAATTAAATTAAATTAAATTAAATTAAATTAAATTAAATTAAATTAAATTAAATTAAATTAAATTAAATTAAATTAAATTAAATTAAATTTATAACCCACTTTATAAGTTTAACATAATATCATAGGTCTTTTGCATTAGTCAGTGTTTGCCACATGGCCTCTTCAGACATGTCTATCCAAAATTACTTGTTTTAAATCATTACAGAAGGAAGGCAAAACAGAAGCCCCTTCAAATTACATATATAAATCACTTCACTTTTGCTGTTCCCTCTGTAAGCCTCCTGTAATGTCTGAACACAGTGCTGCTACTGTAGTCTCCTGTAACCGTAACAGTTTGAGTGTCTCTGAGTCCAGTGTCACCTGATAACAGGAGTCCTTCTCACCCGTCAACACTCTTGTTTTCCCTGGAAGCTTCTGAAACAACAGGAAATTAAACTAGCTCTGTGTGCCGAGCACTTGGACTTTTCATTTCAAAACAACAATTTTCCTGCTATCTCTAATGAAAATCAGCAGGGTCAGCAAGATAAAGCTCCAGCGAGAGCCAACACTCTCTAATCATCTGATTTCCAGAGTTTTGGGCCTGAATCAGTGTTTGCCCAACATAAGTGCTTCTCCGTGACTCCAGATCGCCATCTTCAATCAACAGCAAATTGGCGGTTTGACCGAATGTGTAGATTGGAGGACGGACGGAGCGAAATTTTAATACTCGCCGACTAATTGCGATTAGAATCACATTTGCTTTAATTCGAGCGGCGCGTGATGAAAGAGAAGCTCAGGACCCGAGCACTGGCCGTCATTAGCCGTGAGTCTGTAGTCTTTCCTTCAGCTTCTGTGTGTCTGCGTTTCTCCTGGATTAATTTCCTCTGCGTTTTACAGTGACATTCAGTGAAGGTCATTCACCATTTCTCTATCTCTCTTTTTCTCTTTCTCTCGGATGTTCATCAGGGCCTTCAGCCAAGCTCAGCTCCTATTCGTGAATCGGCTGAGTGTTTTGTAGGCCGTCCAAGCAAGAGACAAATGTAGTAATGAGTCTGCTCCTGGCATCAGTCTGACCACCTGAGTGAAGGACTCTGAGTTGTTAAAAAATAGCGGTTTGGATTGTACTGAAATCAGTTGACGTCAGCATGGTCTGTGTTAGGGGAACGCAGTATTTCTTATCTTTTCTTAGAATAGGGTCTAATTTGTTTTTGTTGACCACAATTTTGTTTTATTTTATTTTGTTTTTAAATAATTGTTTTATAAATTAAATTTAAATTAAATGATTTATTATTTTTTATTATTGTTTATTATTATTATTATTATTATTATTATTATTATTTCTTTTTTACTTTTTATTTCTTTATTTTTATTTTATAATTTTTTATAGTTTAGTTTTATTTTTAAATAATTGCTTTTTATTAAATTTATGTTTGATTTAGATTTTTTTTTACAATATTTTGTTATTATATTTTAACAAATTAATCTTTGAACCACTGTTTTATTTTATTTTACTTTTGATTATTATTGTTATTATTATTGTTATTATTATTATTATTATTATTATTATTATTATTATTATTATTATTATTATTATTTATTTTTTACATTTTATTTTATTTTTTATTTTGCTTTTATTATTTTTATTTTATTATTTTTAGTTTAGTTTAGTTTAGTTTTATTTTTAAATTTCTGCTTGATTATCTAATTATTTTTGCAATATTTTATTTTATTTTAATGAATGAATGGAAGAATGGCATGATTGATTGATTGACTGATTGATTGACGATGAGTGATGGAGGGTGAGGGATTGACGATGAGTGATGGAGGGAGGAATAATGAATGGATTTATAATGAAGGGATGGATAAACGTTGCGGATCGATGAATGAATGGAAGAATGGCGTGATTGATTGATTGACGGACGATTAAATGGAGTGATGAGAGGAGGATTGATGGATGGATAAATGATAAAAGGATGAATAAATGATGGACGGATTGAGTGATCAGTGGATTAATTAATGGATGGATGATAGATTGATTGACGGACTATGAATTGATTGATAGATATATGATAAAAGGATGGATAAATGATGGATGGATTGATGAATGGATGGATGATTGATTGATGATTGGAGTGATGGAGGGTGGATTGATGGATGGGTATATGATAAAAGGATGGATATATGATGGTTTGATTGATTGATTGATTGATTGATTGATTGGACAATGAATAGAGTGATGTAGGGTGGATGGATGAATGGATATATGATAAAAGGATGGATAAATGATGGATGGATGACTGTATCAAGCAATGAATCGATGAATGGTGTGATTGATTGACTGATTTATTGATTGATTGTCAATAAATGGATGGATGGAGTGATGGAGGGTGGATTGATGAATGGATATATGATAAAAGGATGGATAAATAGTAAAAGAGTAGAAGGATGGATGGAGTTTTAAGTTTTGAACACGTCCTGTTGTCTGCGTTCTCTCTTCCACTCTGCAAAATGAATGGAGTGAGCCAAAATAGAGGCGCACTGCTGGAGTCCAGCTTTCCTGTATTTATTTATTAAATTTTTTTTTCTCCAGAACCCTCATCCTAGCGGCCGCAGTTAGTTTAGCGGTTCAGTCCGGCTCTGTCTACATGCCAGTGCTTCTCTCAGCCAGCAAATCATTACATGGGGAGCCCTGCCAAAGTTTTAAATACCAGAAAATAACACCATTTACCACATGCAGGGCAATTATTTCTGTGAAAAATTACCCAGGGGTTTTTATTTGTGATAAACCCCCCCTCCTCCCTTTCTTAACAGAGAAAGACGATGCGTAGCCGGCTCTTTCAGGTCCACGCGAAACTCCTCATTAATATTTATGGCCTGCTTTTGCAAAGAAACAGTGATAAGCACTGGATGAATATTAAGTTTGACTTTATTTAAAAAACGCATTAAAAAATATTCAGTAAATTAAAGAAAGAAAGAGGGGCGAAAACCTTTAAAGAAAGGTAAAGAAAAGCATGGAGTTCTTTGTGAAGAGGTTAAATAGTTCATTTTTGCGCAAGGCGGTGGAGAGAAGCTAACTTTCAGGCCAACTGAAAGAGACAAACTCTCTGCAAAGTCGGCGGCGAAGCAATATCAAAAAAATGTGGAATATTCACGCTGGTCTGTCATCTTCGAGGTCGAGTCGTCTGCTCTTTGTTTTGGTGTGGCAGAGGATCCTTGACTTGTCTGACTGTAGGATGACGGAGGCTTCTCTTTCATGCTATAAATATGAATTAGTAGAGTGGCGGCCTACGTCTTCATACAAGAAAGCACAGGGCTGTTCTGTCCCGCGCTGTGAAATATCTCGCTAACATCCATCCGCCGAATGCGTTTAGCCTGAGTTATAGTGTCGAGGCTGTTCATTTCGTGTCACAATAAAACTCTTACAAGCAATTTATTTCTTCTGAGCAGGACAATTTGGGAAATGAATCAAGGTATTTGTGTGATTACAAAGTGCGATTCGGATTTGAAATGGAAAAAAAAGAGCGGAAAAAGAAGAAAAAGTTTGATGTGTTTGTTTGTGGGCTGTTTGTAAGTTTGGGATTATATAATAATCATTGATATTAATAATAATAACAACAATAATAATAATAATAATAATAATAAGGCAGCACTGTGGCACAGTGGGTAGTGCAACCACCTCACAGCAAGAAGGTCGCTAGTTCAAGCCCCGGCTGGGTCAGTTGGCATTTCTGTGTGTGGAGTTTGCATGTTCTCGACATGTTCGCGTGGGTTTCCTCGGGTGCTCTGGTTTCCCCAACAAGTCCAAAAACAAATGGTATGGATGAATTGGGTGGGCTAAATTGTCCGTAGTGTATGTGTGTAAATGAGTGTGTATGGGTGTTTCCCAGTAATGGATTGCAGCTAGAAGGGCATCCGCTGCGTAAAACATATGCTGGATAAGTTGCCGGTTCATACCGCTGTGGCGACCCCGGATTAATAACTAAGCCGAAAAGAAAATGAATGAATGAATGATAATAATAATAATAATTATTATTATTATTATTATTTAATAATTATAATATAAATTTTATTAATATTAATTAATACATCTAATTAAACTAGAGTAACTAACCAAAACATAAATAAAATTCAAAATATTTAATGGTAAAACAACAACAACAACAACAACAATAATAATAATAATAATAATAGTTATAAAAATAATAATTGTTGTTGTCATAATTTTTTACATGTTGTTGTTGTTGTTGTTGTTGTTGTTGTTGTAATGATTATTATTATTATTATCATTATCAATGATTATGATTATTATTATTAGTAGTAGTAGTATATGTAATAATAATTTCAATATCAATTTAATTAATATATCAATATCTAATTAAACTAGAGTAATTAAAACAAAACAATAAATAAATAAATACATATATACAATATATGCAATAAATAAAATGAAATATTTAAGTGTAAAAAAACAACAATAATATTAATAATAATAGTAATAATATTAATAATGACAATAATGGCAACAAGAGCTATTATTATTATAACAATTTTTTTATTATTATTTTTATTATTGTTGTTGTTTTTGTTGTTATTATTTTTCCTTTTATTTGTGTTTTGGTGTAATTACTCTAGTTTAATTAGATATATTAATTAATATTAATGTAATTTATATTATAATTATTATCAAACAACAACAACAACAACAATAATAATAATATAAATAATAATAATAATAATAATAATATATTTAAAAACTACTTAAAATAATTTGAGATATTTCTAACGAAATATTTTATTATTACATTAATCTAGAATATTTAATAAATATTTATAAATAAATATTTATAAATATTTTACTGTAAAATAATAATAATAATAATAATAATAGTTAAATTAATATATCAATACCAAAGTAGAGTAATTAAATCACAACATTAGGCTGCTAAATATAATAAATATATTTACGTGTCGCCTCATAGCAAGAAGGTCGCTGGTTCGAGCCTCGGCTGGGTTAGTTGGCGTTTCTCTGTGGAGTTTGCATGTTCTCCCTGTGTTGGCGAGGGTTTCCTCCGGGTGCTCCGGTTTCCCCCACAGTCCAAAGAGATGTGGTATAGGTAAATTGGGTAGGCTAAATTGTCCATAGTGTATGAGTGTGAATGAGTGTGTGTGGATGTTTCCCAGAGATGGGTTGCAGCTGGAAGGGCATCTGCTGCGTATTATATGTATCATCTGAATCTTCATACGCATATTTAAATTCCTGCTTTTGCTACTTCATAATTGCTGCAGGCCACATCACTTTTTCAGATTTATTTTGATTAACCGTGCTCCACTTCTAAATCACTGACAGCGTAGGATGTTGTATATGACACTTCTCTGAGAGTGTTGGCTCTTTGATGGGACAGCTTTTTTCTTTGAGATGTCCAAAAAATCAAGACATTTTCCATTGCAGTGACATTTATATCTATTGGCTCTACTCCTGTTTAAAAGCTTCATGACAACTCAAAGATTGGTCAGCTTGTAGGCTGGACATACAGTGAAGAATGTTGTTTGATATTGCTGCTAATGTTTTGTGACACTAGTTGGATCAGTTTGTGCTTCCATGATGGAAAAAATCTGAGGAATTATAATAGAGCATGATATATAGTTTCTGTATCTCTTCATTAAATATAACTGATCTCATCAGGTCATGTGATCTTCTATAGATATAATAAATGCATTTTTATTTACTCTAGTCGTGACGAAGAAGCTTTTATGATTTATGCTTAAAATCCTCATGAACTTTTTTTTCCCATATTGTGAGAAACGTTCCAGAATCATTTATAAATTTATGGCCACAGCCCTACTAAACAGTGCTCATAGATGGCTGTTGAGACCCAGAAACAGTATTCTGTACATCACAATTTAACTGAGGAGAATCCGGATGAATGCAGC
Organism: Danio aesculapii; assembly: GCF_903798145.1. Taxonomy (NCBI): domain Eukaryota; kingdom Metazoa; phylum Chordata; class Actinopteri; order Cypriniformes; family Danionidae; genus Danio; species Danio aesculapii. Next base: position 43,672,196 of record NC_079451.1, on the reverse strand, counting down.
AGTAGCTGTACTGAGGATCAGGGGTGTCTCTGGTGAGATTGCTGGATAACGTTGGATTCTCACTGTCTCCACCCTCAAGATCTCTCTTTGGGCTTTACGCCACTGCTCATTAACTCTTATAATAAAGCAGCACAGGCATGTAGAGATCATAGTTAGAGGAGTTTAATCCTGCTGGAAAGATACATGAGCGAGCGGAAAACTGATGATTCCTGTACTAGTGTCTGTCTGTCTATCTATCTGTCTGTCTATCTATCTATCTATCTATCTATCTATCTATCTATCTATCTATCTATCTATCTATCTATCTATCTATCTATCTATCTATCTATCTATCTATCTATCTATCTATCTATATATCTATCTATCTATCTATCTATCTATCTATCTATCTATCTGTCTGTCTGTCTGTCTGTCTGTCTGTCTGTCTGTTTATATATCTGTCTGCCTGCCTGCCTGCCTGTCTGTCTGTCTGTCTGTCTGTCTGTCTGTCTGTCTATCTATCTATCTATGCATTTATATCTATTATTCTCTCTATCATTTTTCTATCAGTCTATCTATCATATCCTGTATCTGTTATTCTATCATTCTATGCTGTTAATGACTATAAACCTTTAAGTTATTAATGTTTTCAAGATTTGAAAGTCTATAGTGACTTTCTATAGTATTATAGTCTACACTCACCGACAACTTTATTAGGCACACCTTACTTGTACCTGATTGGACCCCCTTAATCCTTCATGGCATAGATTCAACATGGTACTGGAAACATTCCTCAGAGATTTTGGTCCATATTGACATGATAGCATCACACAGTTGCTGCAGATTTGTCGGCTGCACATCCATTATGCGAATCTTCCGTTCCACCACATCCCAAAGGTGCTCTATTGGATTGAGCTCTGGTGACTGTGAAGGCCATTTGAGTACAGTGAACTCATTGTCATGTTCAAGAAACCAGTCTGAGATGATTTGCGCTTTATGACATGTTACGTTATTCTACTAATCAGAAGATGGGTACACTGTAGTCATTAAGGCATGGACATGGTTAGTAACAATACTCAAGTGGGCTGTGGTGTTGACACAATGCTCAATTGGTACTAATAGGCCCAATTGACCATTGATACAAGGCAGGATGGATCCATGCTTTTTATGATGTTGGCGCCAAATTCTGACTCTACCATCTGAATGTCGCAGCACAAATAGAGACTCATCAGACCAGGCAACATTTTTTCAGTCTTCTACTGTCCAATTTTGGTGAGCCTGTTCAAATTGTAGCCTCAGGATCATTCGGGCCATTCTCTGTAAACCCTAGAGATGGTTGTGCGTGAAAATCCCAGTAGATCAGCAGATTCTGAAATACTCAGACCAGCCCATCTGGTACTAACAACCACGCCATGATCAAAGTCACTTAAATCACCTTTCTTCCTCATTCTGATACTCGGTTTGAACTGCAGCAGATCGTCTTGACCATGTCTACATGTCTAAATGCATTGAGCTGCTGCCGTGTGATTGGCTGATCAGAAATTTGTGTTAACGATCAGTTGGACAGGTGTACCTAATAAAGTGGCCGGTAAGTGTATAATTTTGTGAAAAAAAATCTGTTATTTGAATAGCTTTTATTTTAATTTCTTCTTCAATTAAATTTGAATCACAATCTGCGTCGTTTTTACCTCAATTTGACTTAGCTTGAAAGCCCCCTAGAGTTCCTCCAGCAGTACTTCACATTCTTGCATACACTTTTTTTCCTGTCGAACACACCAGACCCCTTGTCTGCCATCCACCGCAGAAGCTCACAGAGATAACATCTGCGAATCCGCAAGCAATCGGGCCCTGTTGTCTGAGTTAAGACGTTTAATCGTCCGGCCCTCCCTTTGCCGCAGTCTCTCCGGGCCGCCTGTCAGAAACGCACCAACCTCCCCGTCACAGTGTCAGCGCTGTGAGACGCCGGGGCCCGATCGCTCTCCTCCTCAAATACACTCACACACACACACACAGTCTTTTGGGGAAGCACGAGCGCGACGGCAGGGTCCCATTAGAGCCCCGCTCCACCCCGTACCAGAGGGAGAGCAGCGGCTGCCAAACGCACAAGCTTTTCCTCACTATCAGCTGGAGGTTGCGCGCAGCCGCTAATTGATTGCAGCTGTGCCGTTTAGCGGTTAAAACATGATTTGAGGTGTCAAAGATCAAACATGCAGAGGTTTTGTTAATAGCCCAAAGGGTGTGTGTTTGTGCGGGAGTTACATAATTGTGCGGAAACGCGTGCGCGCGATGAAAGTATATCAGGCATTAGCAGAGTAAGTGCGGGTGTCAGGTGAGTTTTGTTTTTGCATGATCCGGCATCTTGTTTCGCAGCCAGCAAACAAAATATTGTATATAATCAAAGCAGCTGTCAGGCTCGGTGGATCCACCATGTTTGCATACGTTCCTGCCCAGGGCTTCACGCTGTCTTCTCTGCTCTCTGTGCATCTAAATCCTCCCCGCTTCCCGTTCCCTCTCCGTAATCCACAATTAAGGTGGAATTTCAGACTTTTGTGGCTAACTGCGCTCTGCTTAGCATATTTGGTAGGATAGCAGCTACTAGCGGGTGGAAACGGTCGACCCTGGATGAATTAGCGGTGGCAGGTTTCTTGAAAGCGATGTCAACAGAGCCTGCTGTTGAGCTTCAGGCTGCTGGAATTCTGCTGAGCCAGATCTAGCATTATCTGAAATGAGCGTAGCACAAAATGCAAGTAAAAACCTCAGTGATTTAGCGTCAGCATTTTATTTTTATGTTTGTTTTGCTATGGATTTGTAAATACAGATGGGTTAACTGATTTATTAGGTTCTTAAGAGCGTTAGAATGTGTTTTTGTTCTTTTAGCTGATTTTATATATATATATATATATATATATATATATATATATATATATATATATATATATATATATATATATATATATATATATTCCGCAATGATGCCTCTTATCGCCATATTATCTTTTAGGAGAAGCCGGTGTCATTTCTGGTCAAAAAACAAAACAAAAAACTTGCTGGTTGAATAAAAGTAACTTTAAGTCAGAATTTGCCAGAGGTATGAATAATTTCGGGCTTTAATGTATGTACACTATAGTGGTTGACTGATATATCGGCCTATGTATATACGTTTATATACAAGTACTTTATGTATAATTTACACATTAACCATTTTCTAATTAATTTAAATGTAATTCAATTTAATTTCATTATTAATTCAAATAAACTATGTCAACTTAATATTGCTTCACAGCAAGACGGTCGCTGGTTCGAGTCTCAGCTGGGCCAGTTGGCATGTTTGTGTGGAGTTTGCATGTTCTCTCAGTGTTTGTATGAGTTTCCTCTGGGCGCTCTGGTTGTCCCCACAGTACATAGACATGCGCTATAGGTGAATTGGGTGAACTTGCTTGGCTGTAGTGTTTGAGTGCATGTGTGAATGTGATTGTGTATGGGTGTTTTTCAGTACTGGGTTGCAGCTGGAAGGGCATCCACTATGTAAAACATGCTGGAAAAGTTAGCTGTACATTCAACGTGGCAACCACTGATAAATTAGGGACTAAGCTGAAGGAAAATGAATGAATGAATGAATGAATGAATAAATGAATGAACTTAATATTGGCCATCAGGCCCCCTTCTTTCCAAGATAGCGGCATTGACATCGGCTTTCAAAAAAGTTCTCATTGATCAAACAGTATTGCACACACATATAGTTTTATTCAGAATTTGAAACTACTTGTATCTGTTTTACTTGTTTGTCAACACAAGTTTCCTTTCAGACTGACTGAATAAATAAACATATTTGAGAATCAAGGATAAAATAATAACTTGTTTTTAATCGATAGTTAATAAATCCCCTAAATACATGTATCTCGTTTAATTTTGATTGAGGGAAAAATGGTCTTCTATTGCTATGTTTAAAGAAGTCACTTAAAGGTGTTCAATGGAGCAGTTAATAAAGCCAAAAACAAAATAAAAACATTGACAGGTATATTTAGAACAAAAATAGTTTAATGGTATGTATGTATGTATGTATGTATGTATGTATGTATGTATGTATGTATGTATGTATGTATGTATGTATGTATGTATGTATGTATATATATATATATATATATATATATATATATATATATATATATATATATATATATATAAATTATTTATTTTTCAAATGCTATTTGGATCATTAAAGTAGACACTGTATTTGCAAAATACGTTTTGGTGCAAACAGTCCAGAATATTATTGAAATTTAAAGAAAAATATTTAAGTCCAGAATAGAATTGCATATAATAGAACAGTCCATAACATACTGGCATATAATATAACAATCTATAATATAACTGAATATAGTAGAACATTCCAGAATATTACTATATAATTATATCATAATACATAAAAACACGAAAGCAGCAGAGCTTTTATTGTGCTACAGTCCACCGCTTCCAGTTATTCTACTCGTGGTCAGATGGAGAAACAGCTGCATTGTTGTATCAGACTAACTAATTATTATTATTGAGCAATGATTATTGATGAACAATAGTTATATATATATAAAGTGTATGTTTGTATGTTGAAGTCAGAATTATTAGCCCCCTGAATTATTTGCCCCCCTGTTTATTTTTTACTTTAACGGAGAGAAGATTTTTTTCAACACATTTCCAAACATAATAGTTTTAATAACTCATTTCAAATAACTGATAAAGTGACATTAAAGGCCTAACTAGGTTAATTTGGTTAACTAGGCAGGTTAGGGTAATTAGGCAAGTTATTGTATAAAGATGGTTTGTTCTATGGACTATCGAAAAAAAATATAGCTTAAAGGGGCTAATAATTTTGACCATAAAATGGTGTTTAAAAAATAAAAAAAAATGCTTTTATTCTAGCCGAAATAAAACAAATCAGACTTTCTCCAGAAGAAAAAATATTATCAGACATACTGTGAAAATTTTCTTGCTCTGTTAAAAAAAAAAAAATTTTAAAAAAGAGAAAAAAAATTCTAAAAGGGAGTAATAATTCCGACTTCAATTGTATATATTTGTTTTTCCAAAATGCTGTTTAGAATTGAAAAATTAAAGTAGCCACTTTATTTGCATCTAATATGCTTTTGATGCATATGAAAACCTTTTTTAAATACATTATGGTGCAAATACCACTGAAGCCTGTCTCTGTTTGATTCATCTTATGTTGTAGCTTTAAAAGAAGGTTTTATTCAAAGGTTTTGTGTAATGCTGTGTACAAGTGATGATTGGCCGTTCTCCTTTGTAGCGTCTCTGAACGCTTCAACAACAAGCATGACTTGTTCAAGCTTGTTAGCTTGTCATTTAAACCTTGTGAGGCGTCCTCTCCTCTAATAAGCATCCTAGCTATCAGGGAAATATGATTTTTGAGTGCGATAACACTGTCTTTTTTTTTTCTTGAGCAGTGAAAACACACGGTATATATATGCATAAATATGAATGAAGGAGTGGTTCTGACTGGCTCGCCTCAGATATTTCCAGGTGAAACCATCTCTCTCGGATTGACATGCATAAACACAGTAATGCATAAATGCATACGTAATATATGGAAAAACATTCCCAGATGTTTTACTTTATGTGGGCACAAGACTTTGCCTACTCTGTAATCATTGGCAGCCAAATGACACCTCATGCAAATGACGTGAGATGTTTGCCCTCAAATATTCGCACAAAGCAGGAGAAGATGATCCTCTAATTGGTACAGCAGCCATTTGGCCGGGATCCAGTCTATCAATTACTTGTGCCGCTTTTTCTGAAGTAATAGAGTGTAATTGCGATTCTTTGGCTCTTATTAATAGGATGCAGATGCCGCGGTGGGCCAACACAATGCAGCCGACCGCCGTTTGGAAGTTATTTCAAAGGCGAAAGCGCTCGCAGACTCTTGCTTTTCAAGCGCTCTCTTTCTCTGCATCTCTCCTGTGGTGACTGACAGTCTTCTCTGACGCACTCCCCTTCGTTTCATCGCACGGCAAATCAAATATGACAGGCGAGGACTGTAGACATAATGGAGAATGTTAGGAGGAAGCGCTACTGTACACACACAAATAGCCGCGGGCTTAATTGAACAGCGCTGTCCATGACCTCAACACTTCCAGACGCCTGCTGGATGCGGCACTGAACTCCTTTAGTTGGTGTCAGGCTTTTGCCCCTGTCAGGGGTGTAGCCAAAAGGGTGGCACGGGGTGGCGTATAGCTGTCAACTTAAAGATGAGCTCTGCCACCTCAAAGCAAAGTACAGCATGTGAGTGGATTTTCACTGAAGCGAAGGCTTCTAAAATGCATTTAGAAGTGTTTTTGCTAGATTTAATGATAACTGCACAGAATATAACTGCTTATGATTGAGAAGTGTAATATAGCAATGCAATAGGACAACCTAGAATTTAACTGCATATAATAGAACAGTCTCCTGGTGGGCCCATAATAGTGGGCCAAAATGGCGTGGGCTCTTAAAATCGTCCTAACTCTCCTCCCCCTAGGGGCGCCCCTGAGTCCAGAATAGAACTGCATATAATAGAACGATATAAAAGAACAGTGCAGAATAGAACAGTTCAGAATAGAACAGTCCACAATATAAAAGTTCAGAATAGAACATTCCAGAATAGAACCATTCAGAACAGAACAGTCCAGAATAGAACAGTCCGCAATATAAAAGTCCAAAATAGAACAGTCCAGAAAAGAACAGTCCAAAATAGAACAATTCAGAATAGAATAGTCCAGAATATAATTGCATATAATAGAACAGTCCAGCATAGAACAGTCCAGCATAGAACAGTCTAGAATTTAACTGGATATGATATAATGATATAATAGAACAGTCCAGAATAGAACATTGCAGAACAGTCCAAAATAGAAAAATTCAGAATAGAACAATCCAGAATAGAACTGCATATAAAAGAACAGTGCAGAATAGAACAGTTCAGAATAGAATAGTCCAGAATAGAACAGTCCACAATATAAAAGTTTAGAATAGAACATTCCAGAATAGAACCGTTCAGAACAGAACACTCCAGAATAGAACAGTCAGCAATATAAAAGTCCAGAATAGAACAGTTCAGAAAAGAACAGTCCAGAATAGAACAAATCAGAACAGAACAGTTCAGAATAGAACAGTCCACAATAGAACTGCATATAATAGAACAGTCCAGAATAGAACAGCCTAGAATATAACTGGTTATGATATAATGATATAATAGAACAGTTCAGAACAGTCCAAAATAGAAAAGTTCAGAATAGAACAATCCAGAATAAAACTGCATATAATAAAACAATCCAGACCAGAATAACCCAGAATAGAACAGTCCAGAATAGAACAGTCCAGAATAGAATTGAATATAATAGAGCAGTGCAGAATAGAACAGTCCAGCACAGACCAGTTCAGAATAAAACTGCATATAATAGAAGGGTATAATAGAACAGTCCAGAATAGAACAGTCCAGATTATAACTGCACATAATTGAACAGTTCAGAATAGATCTACATATAATAGAACAGTCCAGAATAGAACAATTCAGAATAGAACTGTATATAATATAGTAATGTAATAGAACAATATAGAATAACAACATGTTATAGAACAGACTAGAATATAACTGAAAATAATAGAACAGTCCAGAATAGAACTGCATATAGTATAACAATCTAAATAAAACTGAATTTAATACAACATTCCAGAATATAACTATACAATTATGTCATATTATAGGCATATACTATTACATAAAACACGAAAGCAGCAGAGCTTTTATTATGCCACAGTTCACCACTTCCAGTTATTCTACTCGTGATCAGATAGAGAAACAGCTGCATTGTTTTATCAGACTAAATACATTTAGGCTTCAGTTGTAATGCTAACCAAACATACAACATATTAAAGCCTCTTTAGTGTTTCACCGTTTACTATCAAACCAAACAAGAAATCATGGGTGTGTGACTGACGTTGATACTGTAGCACGACCACACAACACACACAATCTCACTAGTTAAGCATTTCTCTGACCTTTTAACAATATTTGAAATATTTAGGATAATGTAAATGCATAAGTCACCAAAATATCAAACATTATTTTTAATGTTATTGGTTTAACGTTTTATACCAGAATCATCTCTCATAACCTGATAATGTGCCAAGCATAGTTGCCACCCCTTTATTTAACTCCTTACCTCTCCAAATTACAAAACCCTGGACGCATCTCTGGCCCTCATCAGAGCGAAAAAAGCTCCAGAAACATGCAATGAAACAGACAAAAAGGGAAGAGCCGTGACCAATCACAGGCAGAGTCAGCGCTTTAACTTTAATTAATTAAATGCTAAGCTCTGTTGCTCACAGAGTTGCAGCGAATCAAACGCAGTCTTCCCGAGGGCTGTGATTTTTCTTTCTTTTTTTTTTCTTTCTTTTTGCTATGTTTGCATTGGGTTTGTGTGCGATGGAGTCGGGTTTGAGAGGTATCGCGTCGCATCGCCACGCCGCTGTCTTTCTTGAATAATGGCACTGATAATTTGAGGCACTCCAGTGAAAGAGAGGCGTTGATGCTGAGTAAATAGGCTGATTGGGGAGAGATGAAGGTCAGTCCCGCTGCAGGTGACAAAAACAGTGAATCACAGCCACCCGCTCCGCTCCATCCATCATTTCAGGCCTTGCTTTTATCCTCCTCTCGTTTTCCCCCCCCCCAAAGGAACTTGAAAAAGAGCAGGAATGAATCTCGCTAGGAGATGCTTTTCCTCTGCTGAAACGATCTTGTGAATCTTGTGTGCAGTTGTTTAAAGTCAATGTGGAATCACACTCTCTTTATGTGAAAACAAAAGTTCTGTTGGAAGCATTGGTAGTCGGTAATTGTTTTTGAGAGTTGCTCATGTTCAGGAAGGCTGTACTTGTTTTATTTAAATATAGTTTAAATGAGCTGTTTTCTGTTTTATGTCATATTTTCCAGTAATGACAACACAGAATTTTCAGCATCACTACTCCTTTGTCATGTGATTATTTAGAAATAATTTTGATATATGGTGATTTTTGGTGCTAAAGAATTCTGACGATTTAATTTTATATTCACAATGCAGCATATTTATTTATTTACATTTTGTATATTTTTATTTTCTTTTTTATTTAATTATATAAAAAAATATTTATTTTTATTTATTATTTATATTTACATTTATATGTATTTTAGATTTTTATTTATTTATTTAATTATATTTACATTTTTATTTATATTTATTTTTATTTATTTATTTTTATTTTATTTATTTTCATTTACATTTTATTTAATTATATTTAAATTTTTATTTATATTCATTTTTATTTGTTACTTTATTTTTATTTATTTATTTACATTTTTATTTTTATCTTCAATTTTATTTATTTATTTATCATTAATATTTACATTTTTAGTTATTTTTATTTATTTATTTAATTATATTTACAAAAATTTTTTTTATTTTATATTCATTTATTATTTATATTTAATTTTTTATTTATTTATTTATTTTAATTTTTATTTATTTATTTAATTATATTTACATTTTATTTTTATTTATTTTCATTTATTATTTATATTTAATTTTTTTTATTTATTTATTTAAATTTTTATTTATTTATTTAATTATATTTACATTTTTATTTTTACTTATTTTCATTTGCATTTTTTTATTTAATTATATTTACATTTTTAGTTATATTAATTTTTATTTATTTTTATTTATTTAATTACATTTTTATTTTTATTTATCTTCAATTTTATTTATTTATTCATCATTAATATTTACATTTTTAGTTATTTTTATTTATTTATTTAATTATATTTACATTTTTATTTTTTTCATTTTCATTTATTATTTATATTTATGTTTTTAGTTATTTGTTTATTTATTTTCATTTATTTATTTTTCTTCAATTTTATTTATTTATTTATCATTAATATTTACATTTTTAGTTATTTTTATTTTTATTTATTTATTTAATGATATTTACATTTTATTTATTTTCATTTATTATTTATATTTACATTTTTATTTATTTGTTTATTTTCATTTTTATTTATTTAATTATATTTACATTTTTATTTTTATTTATTTTCATTTACATTTTTTTATTCATATATTTATATTTATGCAGTTTTAAAACCTTGACTTTTCTAAACCGCAGTAAACCTTGAAACCGGTTAATCAGGGTTAATTAATTGTAAAGGCTTCTCAACACTGTGTTTCTACACAACAAAATTGCAGCAACTAAACAAAATTATGCCGACTGTGCACTAGTTTAAAGTTTCAAGCTTGTAATCTGGATTAACTATGGTGGAGGCTATTAACTAAGGGCTGTTCACATATCATGTCTTTTGTGCGCACAAGTTTGTTATTTCTTTTTTTGCGGTCATGTTGGGAGTGACGTGCACGCGCTCATGCTTTTCAGGCACACTTAGGTGAAAGAATGCCATGACCGCACCGCAAGTCAAGTGACAAGAACTGGACCCATCTGCTTCATACTTTGTATGGAATATTCACATTTCTACTCCAAATAGAGTACTAAAAATACTGAAATAAAAATACTGAACAATTTCATAATATAGTTGATCAAAAGTGTCTTTCAGACAAAGGTTTTGTCTACATCTCTTTAAATGGGAAATATTATGCTTAGATTTAAATGAGACAAATGCTATTTTTTAATGTGTTCATATATTTTTTTATTTTTTTATTTATTTATTTATTCACTGTTGTGTCATTGATTTTTCAGTGTAAATTTATTACTGATGTTTAAATACCAAAAATTTTTCACTTATATTTAAGACCAAAGAGAAATCCACAACAGTGGTACCTCGTTATTTGTGGGAGTTGCGTTCTAAAAATAACCCGCGGTAAGCGAAATCTGTGAAGTAGTCCGCTTTATTTTTTACAATTATTATAGATGTTTTAATGCTGTAAAACCCCTCACTACACACGTATACATTTTTCTCAGACAGGCATTAACATTTTCACACTTTTCACTCGTGTTTAAACACTCTGAAAGTTCAAACTTTCATAAAAAAATAAGTCCAGAATTATAGAATGAAACTAAAATTGTTGGCGCAAACATTCATCGCTGTCAGCAAAAGGTTTATGAAGCTTTTAAGCTTTTGTGCGGATAATGTTGGCATCCAGCGTAATGTTCTTTTTCCTGCAGTCACTGATCCACAAAACTAAAGCAGACTCCGTCCTTAAGGGGGTCGCACACCGGATGCGCCACACACGACAGTTGCAAGTAACACACACCGGACACGCACATTCACATGTTATTTAAAATGAAATTATTTAGATGGCGCTTTGTGGCACGGCAGAAATATGAACACTGTCCTGAGTCGTAGCTGGGCACCGCAGACAGCCGCTGACTTGCAGCGCCGGTGTGCGTACCCTGATGTAAACCTATGTTTATAACTCTAAACTGTGTGGTGCGGCACATCCGGTGTGCAACCCTCTTCACGATGGTCTTGCTGCTGTTACAGCCTTTTTTGCATCTTTGTTGGAGCTCACATTGCTAGCGATCAAAGATTTATGTTAATCTGAAGGAGAGCAGGACATTGCCAAGGAAATGATTGACAATGGTCTACAGCCAATCAGGATGCAGAACATGCAATGTGCTGTAAAAAAAAAACAAGCATGTCAAATTGCAGTAAAAAAAACAGCGAGACCGTGAAAGGTAAACCGCGTTATAGCAGGGCTGTGCAATTAATCGAAAATTTGGTTTCGATTTTGATATTGGCTTCTAACGATTATGAAAATGTATTAATCGAGATAAACGATTATTGCATCATACACCGCCCCCTTTCTAGTTGTACACATTTGTTGCTCTGCAAAGCTCAGTTTCACGTGAAAATGACTAAAAGCATGTGCTGTAATGTAACGTTTGCAGCACGGGATGCGCGTCATTCATTGATGTACACTTGAATCATTAATGATTTTAAAAGCGCGAAAGAGACTGCATGCTGTTGTGTGTGTGTGTGTGTGTGTGTGTGTGTGTGTGTGTACGCGCTCAGCCTCAGAGACGAGCAGAGCACACACATCTAACGCCATCTTAATGTGAGCGCTTTAATGGTCAAATACATGCACAATTGTGTCTGAGTGCGGTGTTTAGTGATTATTAATATTAATCCTCATTTGTGTATTAAGCAAACACGTTGAGAATCAAAAGACATGTGAAAGAGTAACCATATCTGAACCGCACTGCCCCTAAAGTGACAACGCGCAACAGTGCAGACTGTTTTGATCATTAATCAAACAACAAAAGGACAAAATCACTCACTGCTCTTGACTGAAGGACTTTTGTGGCTATAATTAAAGATTTTTCTTGCATTGAAGATGCTTAAAGCACAGTTTGTTTCACATTTTATTCTATTGTATTTATTTCCCTTTTCTTATTTACAGGGAGGAAAATAACTGTATATGTACAGTTGAAGTCAGAATTATTAGCCCTCCTGAATTATTAGCGACCCTTTCCCCCTAATTTCTGTTTTATGCAAAGATTTATTTTCAACCCATTTTTAAACATAATAGTTTTAATAACTTATTTCTAATAACTGATTTCCTTTATCTTTGCTATGATGACAACACAAAATATTTTACTAATTTGGCAAGTCATTGTATAACAGTAGTTTCTTTTGCAAACAATCAAAAATGTATATAGCTTAAGGGGGCTAATAATATTGAGCTATTAAAATAGGTTTTAAAATATTTAAACCTGCTTTTATTCTAGCCAAAATAAAACAAATAAGACTTTCTCCAAAAGAAAAAATATTATAGGAAATACTGAGAAAAATTCCTCTGTTAAACATAATTTGGGAAATATTTATAAAAAAAAATTCACAGGAGGGTGAATAATTCTGACTTCAACTTATAATCGTTTTGAATAATCGTGATTACAATTATGACCAAAATAATCGTCATTATCATTTTTTCCCTTAATCGAGCAGCCCTACGTTATAGCTAGGGGCCACTGTATTGTTTATTATTATTATTATTATTATTATTATTATTATTATTATTATTATTATTATTATGTGCTTTATTTGGTTACTGAGCAGCAATAAATAACTCTTTAAAATATAAGGAGTTTTCATGTGATTTTCGAAACTAGTAGTGTTTTGAAATTTATGAATGCATAATAATCGTAATAACTGTGAAACTGTGATTATTCCTCTATAATCTTATCTATAATCAGTGCGTCCCTAGCCTAGTGTCCCAGCAAACGCATAAAGCTGGACTTCACATGGTTTACAAGCTCTCGGCTCAACTGGAAACTGCAGTTGGCCTTAAGGAACAAGCGTGGAATGATAAAGTAAGAGCTGTAGTTGTGAATAAATTGGCATCATTAGTGTCTCACTCAAGTTCATGACATCAGAGATGTTACCCGTTATAGCCTACAGGAGAGAGTCAATCTAGACACACACACACACACATGCACACACTCGCTCTGAATCATTCAGATTTCTCCTCTGGCACTTTCAGCAAAGCATATGCGTGAGTGTCATTCACCTAATGTGAACTGAAAC
>NC_079451.1:43596159-43651159 GCF_903798145.1 Danio aesculapii | reverse complement strand
ATGGAATATATATATTTTTCAAGGTATCATATCCAAGTTGGACATTTCAGTATCGTGACAACATTACTATAAGTTTTTTATTTTCTGTGTTTTACTCTTGCCTTCCATTCCTCCAATCTTATATTTCCTGCATCAAAAATGGTATTGAATATTAATAATTTTCAAGATATTGTTTTGAAGTTGTAAATTCCAGTATCATGACGCTACTACTATGCAGTTTTCATTTTCTAAGTTTTACTACCAAACACTCTCTTGGCTTCTGTCCCTCCAGCCTTATATTTCCAGCTTTGAAAATGGTATTGAATATTGATATTTTTTAAATTTATCATATCGAAGTTGGAAATTCCAGTATTGTGACAACACTACTATGTGGATTTAATTCTCTGATTTTTTTTTTCTACCAAACGCTCTCCTACCTTCTGTTTCTCCAGTCTTAAATTTCCAGCATCAAAGATAGTATCGAATATCGATATTTTTCAAGGTATTGTATCGAAATTGGAAATTCCCGTATTATGTCAACACTACTATTAGCTTTTCATTCTCTGAGTTTTACTACCAAACACTCCTACCTTCTGTTCCTTCAGTGTTATATTTCCAACATTGAAAGTGATATCGAATATTGATATTTGTCAAGGTATCGAAGTTAAAAATTCCAGTATCGTGACAACACTACATTACACTACACTACAACACTACAACACTAAACTTATAAGTTTTTTATTTTCTGTGTTTTGCAACCAAACGCTCTTACCTTACGTTCCTACAGTCTTCTATTTCCAGCATCGAAAATGGTATTGATTATCGATATTTTTCAAGGTATCGTATCGAAATTGGAAATTCCAGCACCGTGACAACACTACTATTCTGTTTTACTACCAAATGGTCTTACCTTCTGTTCCTCGGTCTTATATTTTCAGCTTCGAAAAAAGTATCGAGTATCAATATTTTTCAACATATCATATCGAAGTTGGAAATTACAGTATTGTGACAACACTACTATGTGGCTTTAATTCTCTGAGTTTTACTACCAAACGCTCTTACCTTCTAGTCCCCCAGTCTTCTATTTTCAACATCAAAAATGGTATCGATTATCGATATTTTTGAAGATATTGTATCGAAATTGGAAATTACAGTATCGTGACCACACTACTATGCAGTTTTCATTCTCTGAGTTTTACTACCAAATGCTCTTACCTTCTGTTCCTCAAGTCTTATTTTCCAGCACACCCCCCCCCCCCCCCCAACCCCCATATAGGAAGTGTCTGGAGTTGTCTGTATTTTCATTGTTTCTCCCAGGATGGGGTTTGATTTCTCATCACATTCTGCCTTCAGTATCCTCTGAGTCTCTCTGGATTGTTGCTTTTGCGCAGCTGAGGGAGAATAAGGTGTTATTTTGCGGGGTTATGACAGCGTTCCTGTCTTTTGATTGACAAGCTCCTCGTTTTGTGAGGATTGAAGGTCTGCAGTGTCTTCGCTGTGGTTTTTCTTTATGTTGGAGGATCCCTCATGTGTCTCCGTCTGCCAGGCCTTTGGCACGGGCCGCTCTGTTCTGACATGATACCGTCCTGTTGGATAATAATCCTCAGATGCTCCTGCAAACGCACCGAGCAAGATCTGCAGCACTCCAGGCCTGTAGTACATCTCTGCTGCTGTTGACTTTATGAGCGTCTGGGTGAACAGATCCCCCCCCCCCTCTCTCTCTCTCTGTTACAAATGTATTGCCAAAATTACAAATGTTTTGCCAAAGCATTTATAAATTTTGCATTAAAAAGAACATGCATACGTACTGGATATAAAAAATAGTAAACTCAGTAAATAGTAACTAATAATAATAATAATAATAATAATAATAAATATATTAATAAAACATAATATCTCTCTTTCTCTTTTCTCTCTCTCGCAGTGTCTCAATGTAATGTCTGCAGGATATTAAGAATTTTCACAAATGGCTCTTGGTTGTTTAGGGATTAGAGATTTTTTTTCTTGTTTGGCTGATACAGACTTTAATTACAATTTTGGCTGTTGCAGTTATTTGTCACTTTTTGTCAGTTAAGCAGATTTGTTTTCACATGTTTTTTTTTCTTTTCCTAAATAAGGCATTACACTACTTTTTTTGCACCATCTTTAATAATAATAATAATAATAATAATAATAATAATAATAATAATCATAAAAATAATAAAAATAATAATGATAAAAGTATAATAATAATTTGTAAAAAATTTTATGAATAAGGTCCATTGACCATTTTATTATTATTATTATTATTATTATTATTATTATTATTATTATTATTATTATTATTATTATTATTATTATTATTATTATTATTATTACCGGCTGATGAAGATGCATGATATCTGTGGTCAGTATGTTAATGCTTCTCTAGTTGTGTTGTACAGTATGTGACACTACAATGTGTGTGTTTTTATATAAATAACTGATGAGCTTTCATAGCATTTATTAATATTTTGAATTATTTTTTATGTAATAAAATTATGTTATACTTTTTTATTATTTCTTTTGTTTCTTATTTTTTGTATTTATTTATAAATGGAAGTATTCTGAAAAACAATATTTAGAAATGTCTAGTAAAAATGCCTAATAATTACAAAGAAGTGGCAAGCATCACATTACATTAAACGTTTTTATTTACCATTAACTTGGATTAATAAATTCTTTATTCTATATTCTCTTTCTTATCAAAAATCTAACATTAAATGTAAACATTTTAACCCGACTGGTTGTGTGGTTGTGTACAAATGACCCAACAAAGTGATCCAATTAGTTTAACCCATTAGTTTAGTGTGTGTGTGTGTATACACTGTGTATATATATATATATATATATATATATATATATATATATATATATTTTTTTTTTTTTATTTATATATATATATATATATATATATATATATATATATATATATATATATATATATATATATATATATATATATATATATATATATATAAATAAAAAAAAAAAATATATATATATACACACACATACGTATATACGTGTGTGTGTATGTGTATGTATGTATGTATGTATGTATGTGTGTGTATATATATATATATATATATATATATATACAATAAAAATATTTTCTATATTATTATTATTAATGTGTTAGATCCTCCTCTTGCTGATTTTTCAATAGAATTAGCATTTTACATCCCAAATATACCACTTTAAACTCCCAAAATGAAGAAATTTATTTTCTTCACACTATTACTTTCCCAAAGCAGCAGGAAAACAGGTCCTGCATCTCTCTCTCCAGTGTTCAGGTCCTGCATCTCTCTCAGATTGTCAGGCAGTCACACAGGAGCAGGATTTAGCGTCCGCTGGAAGTCTGACGGGATGGAGGCTCCGTCAGGGTCAGCTGTGCTGCTGTTTTGTAGCAGCACCCGGAGCAGGCCTGCTTACAAAGCTGACACATTTTCAATCATATCGCCGATTCCCTGGAAATCACGCAAAGGCCACGTCGGAGCATTTTATAGAGTACAATGCAGCAGATGGGGATTAGTTTTCCCAACATGTAGGGGGAAAAAAGGGTCTTTTTTTAAACAGAATGCATGGTGTAGGGGTAATATAGTCGGCTTTGAAAAATGGACCAAATCTTCCGCCGCTGTCTGCAATATACAGTGCCTTTTTTACGGCCATGAAACAAAATCAAAATGGGCCTACATTGGGCCACGGTGCTTTATGTGTAGGTGTGTGTGTGTGTTGGAGCATTGCGTGTGTAGGTGTTTTCATTCAGCTGGCTCTAGAACGGCGACACTCTCCATACCTGCAGGGGATTTATTGTGCTAAATGAATTGTGGTCCCCGCAGAAGTTTGTAAATTGCAAGGCATCAATCTGGAGGAGATAGAGAGAGGGTCCCGTCTCATATCAATCCTTTAGCGTTGAAACCCTGCGCCTTTCAATTCCTCGCCATTCATTCATCCTGCAGCAACCTCTGCTGTTTAACAGGGATCATGAAGAGCCCTTAACAAATAAAAGCTCTTTAGCGTTTGAGTGGCGCAGATGAATGTGTGAACAAGGCCGTTTATGCCGAGCAATTAGAACAGAGCGGTTATCTGGAGCGCATCAGCAGCCAATCGCAGCGCTCCCGATCAATAACCAGGAAAACTTGTTAACGCTGAACTACTGTTTTTGAGGAATGTGTGTTAAACATCAGTCAATAAACAGTGGAGAGGCTGAGGCACTCACACTCACACACACTCAACTTTACACTCTGCTGTTCATGACTTTTGGATTTTGCATTTTGAGATTAGAATTAATTCAATATTTCTCAGACCAGTTAGTAATGTCAGAAAGCATCAAGAGACAATACACTGCTGATAAACTTCACTCATGTTGCTCATCAAATTTTAGCATATTTCAAACAAATTCAGCTTCATTTCCATCTGCTTTTTTTGTCTTTCATGACTCTCATATGGATGTCTGTCTGTCTGTCTATTGTTATATCTATCTATCTATCTATCTATCTATCTATCTATCTATCTATCTATCTATCTATCTATCTATCTATCTATCTATCTATCTATCTATCTATCTATCTATCTATCTATCTATCTATCTATCTATCTATCTATCTATCTATCTATCTATCGTTCTATCTATCTATCTATCGTTCTATCGTTCTATCTATCTATCTATCTATCTATCTATCTATCTATCTATCTATCTATCTATCTATCTATCTATCTATCTATCTATCGTTCTATCTATCTATCGTTCTATCTATCTATCGTTCTATCTATCTTTCTATCTATCTATCTATCTATCTATCTATCTATCTATCTATCTATCTATCTATCTATCTATCTATCTATCTATCTATCTATCTATCTATCTATCTATCTATCTATCTATCTATCTATCTATCTATCTATCTATCTATCGTTCTATCGTTCTATCGTTCTATCTATCTATCTATCTATCTATCTATCGTTCTATCTATCGTTCTATCTATCGTTCTATCTATCGTTCTATCTATCGTTCTATCTATCGTTCTATCTATCGTATCTATCTATCTATCTATCTATCGTTCTATCTATCTGTCTATCTATCTGTCTATCTATCTGTCTATCTGTCTGTCTGTCTGTCTGTCTGTCTGTCTATCATTCTGTCTATCCGTCCATCCATCCATCCATCCATTGTTCTGTCAATCCATCCATCCATCCATCTATCTAGCGTTCTGTCCATCCATCCATCTATCATTCTGTCCATCATTTTATAATTCTATTGTTCTTTCTACTGCTATATCATTTTATTATTCTATCTATAATTTTCTGTCTGTCTGTCTGTCATTCTGTCTGTCCGTCCATCCATTGTTCTGTCAATCCATCCATCTATCTAGCGTTCTGTCCGTCCATCCATTTATCATTCTTTCCATCATTTTAAAATTCTATTGTTCTTTCTACTGCTATATCATTTTTTCTTTCTTTCTTTCTTTCTTTCTTTCTTTCTTCTTTCTTTCTTTCTTTCTTTCTTTCTTTCTTTCTTTCTTTCTTTCTTTCTTTCTTTCTTTCTTTTCTTTCTTTCTTTCTTTCTTTCTTTCTTTCTTTCTTTCTTTCTTTCTTTCTTTCTCTCTGTTGTTTATCTAACATCTGTTGATATTCTGGGATGTATGTGCTTGTTTTTAAGATGTCTTCTTCCTCCTCCTCTTCATATCAGTGCTCATGCAGTATTTAGTGTGAATTCTGGCTCATTCTGGGTGCTGATGTCTGGTGCATTGTGGCCGTTAAGAGTTTTCCACGTTTCTCCACAGCGAGCCGTACTGGGAAAGGTCTGCTAATGCCAGCTCCTGCTCCGCCGCGCGGCCCAAGACACTCCACCTCGGAGGGCAACAACATACCTCATCACCATGGTAAAAATCATCCCTTCTACCACATCTAATCAGGGCAGCCGGTGCCTGTAGAAACCACTTGATCATTTGCAGACACTTCACACACAGAGCCTTCATTAATACTCTTTTTCTCTTCCACATAGATCTATTTTAACAGGGTAACTAGGGTTTAGAAAAGAATTCTGTAGTTGTAGTACACAAAGTTGACTCAACATAAAACTGTCAGGCATCTTGCTGCACAGCTTTTTTCGAGTTGATTTAACTTTTATCCCAAGTCCTGCATTTCTCGAATTAAGTCAACCTAAAAAAAAAAAAAGCTTTATAGTAAGTTGTCCTACTACTTAAAGTTGTCAACTTTTTTTTACAGTCGTATTGTTACTTCTGTAAAAGCTGTCTTGCATTTATGTGAAAAATACAGTCATGATGAACGTTTACAAATTATTATGATAATGTTTTGCTGCACTACTATTTAAAAGTTTGCAAGAAGCACTTATGGTTGTCAGTCCTGCATTTATTTGTTAAAAATATACAGTTTATGTCAGAACTAGTAGCCCCCTCTGAATTATTAGCCCCCCTGTTTATTTTTTTCCCCAATTTCTGTTTAACACAAGATTTTGTCAACACATTTCTAAACATAATAGTTTTAATAACTCGTCTCTAATAACTGATTTCTTTTATCTTTGCCATGATGACAGTAGATAATATTTGACTAGATACTTTTCAAGACGTTTGTATACAGCTTAAAGGGACATTTAAAGGCTTAACTTTGTTCTGTAAACTATCGAAAAAAATATAGCTCACAGGGGCTAATAATGTTGACCTTAAAATGTTTTTTTTTTTTTTTTTTTTAAATGCTTTTATTCTAGCTGAAATAAAACAAATAAGACTTTCTCCAGAAGAAAAAATATTATCAGACACACTGTGAAAATTTGCTTGCTCTGTTAAACATCATTTGAAATATTTAAAAAAAGAAAAAAAAATCAAAAGAGGCCTAATAAATCTGACTTCAACTGTATATTAAAACAGCACTATTATGAAATATTATTATGATAAAAAAAAAAACACTTTCTCTGTGGTAAAATTGTATTTATTCTTTTATTCAAAGCTGAGTTTTTAGCATCATCACTACAGTATTTTTCTTGTATGCTGGTCTGCTTATCTAAAATATGTATTATTATTATTATTATTATTATTATTATTATTATTATTATTATTATTATTATTATTATTGAAAACATTTTTGCTGCATATTTTGTGGAAAACGAACATCTTTTTTGCAGGATTCTGTCAAACTGAATGAAAAGCGTTTATTTGAAAGTTTAATGCAGCTTTGCTAAAAATATTATTATTATTATTATTATTATTATTATTATTAATAATAACAATAATAATAATAATAATAATAATAATAATAATAATAATAATGAGTACATACATACTGTAAATAAATAAATAGATAAATAAATAATGGCCCCAAAAGCATTTAATAGTACGCTATAATAATAGTCCATATTATAATAATCACAATAATAATAATAAATAACTAAATACATATGACAAAATAAATAAATAAATGTTCCCCAAACCATTTAATAGTAGGCTTTAATAATAATAATAATAATAATAATAATAATAATAATAATAATAATAATAATAATAATAATAAACAAGTAAATGCATGCTGCAAATAAATAAATAAATAAATAAATAAATAAATAAATAAATAAATAAATAAATAAATAAATAGTGCAACTAAATAAATAAATGGCCCCAAAAACACTTAATAGTAGGCTATATTATTAGTCCAAAATAATAGTCCATAATAATAATAATAATAATAATAATAATAATAATAATAATAATAATAATAATAAATTAGTAAATGCATACTGTAAATAAACAAATAAATAAATAAATAAATAAATAAATAAATAAATAAATAAATAATGACCCAAAAACATTTTTTAGTAGGCTATACATTGGTCCTGTAGTTCTAAAATGGTAACATACTATATATATTACATGTTTTTTTTATTTATTTATGTATTAAGAATAGCAATCATACCCAACTAAAAATATATATGGATTTATTTTAGTACATTTATTACATTTTCCTTTTATTTGGACATTAAATAAATGCAGCATTACCACAAAAAAGTTAAAGTCTGTATATGTTAACTGGAGATTTATGATTATTTTTAAATTCTTGGCAGAATTCATGGCTAGCATTGGCTTTTTTTTTAAAGTCTCCCAGCATCAGCCTAGAAATGCAGAATATACTTCCAGACTTTTATTTTTCCCTTTTGGACGCATGCTTTATTTTTGTTTATTCGAGCTGGAATTACATCTGTGGCGTCATTTAAATTCGCAGAGAAACCCCAAGTGAGTATTTCCCCTTCACAAAGACGTTCTTAATTGATCAAAAACAAGTATTATTGCTTCTGAGCCGCGGCAGCTCAAATAAATTATGCCACAGCAACAGAAATCCAATACGTAATAGGCTTAGTAAGGCGAGCCGCGTCGCTTATATAGCTCTGATAAACGATGCACTCTTTCCAAAAAGTGCCCTTTAGTGTGGCACATGCAGATTTGGAGGCTGTGAAGATCAAACAAGGCATTGTGGGAAGTGGAGTTTTTTTATTTGTTTAATTTTTTAGCGTATTCCTCTGAGACCATGGGAGTATATGCGTCTTTCTAGGAAATTATGCAGGCCCTGATTATACAATTATTAACCCTCCTCTTATTTTTCTTTTTTTTAAATATTTCCCAAATGATGTTTAAAAGAGTAAAGAATTTTTCACAGTATTTCCTATAATATTTTTTCTTCTGAAGAAAGTTTTATTTGTTTTATTTCGGCTGGAATAAAAGCAGTTTTGAATTTTTTTAAAAACATTTTATAATCAATATTATTAGCCCCCTTAAGCGATTATTTTGATTTGCTTGTCTACAAAACAAACCATCGTTATATTCTCTATTTTCTCTCTTTTTTGAAGATTTTTCATCCTCTTATTGATGTTTAGAATTAACAAGGATTATAAATTGGCATTTTTATGTTTGTTAATTTAGTGTTTTCCATATTATAACTTTTCTTTCAAGAACATAAACATGTCAGTAGCTTATGTGATGTGTGCACTGTATTGAAAGCCTTCATAAGGCCAATTTTTATTGAGCTTTACCATTATTTTTCAAACTTAACAGTATAGATCAGAGATTCCAAAGTATGGCCCACGGGCCAAAGTTGGCCCATTGTAACCTTTGATTTGGCCCACCATCCCATCTGAGAGGAGAGTGAGATGGATGGAGACGGGAATGCCTTTAAAACAGCGATTGTCTTTTCTAATTTGACGTAACCTTTTTTTTTTTTAGAGGTATGAACCTGTACTGGTCTCACGGTTCGGTTACAATTATCATGTCATCGATTCAGTTCAATTCGATATCTCGGGGCATTGACTGTGCTTTCCATACACAGTTTTATATTTTCTTCATAGCACAACAATTCTTGTATTAAATTGTTTAAATATATTTTTATACTATTTGTAATACAATTCTGTCCTTTAATACAAACGGTCAGATGTATAAACTGTGCCTTTAAACAACATGAGCATTTATAGCACATGAACAAATCCCGCTCACTTTCTGAGCCTTGTCTTGGTCACGCGCTCAAGAGAAAGGGCTGTGACTGGCTTTTACCCCCCGGCGCTCTTCACAGATGAGTGACACAGATAAATAGCTGCAGCAATCACAGCTGATCTATGATAGACAGGGTGGAGAAAACTCTGCAGACACACGCTCGTGTCTGTATCCAGAAGTATCGCTGTAACAGCCGAGAGGAGAGGAAAAGTCAGGCCAGCAGGTCAAATAGGCCACAGTGAGAGCGAGAGAGAGAAATGGAGCTTACTTTCATTCTCTCAATCGCAGTGAAACATGGCTTCTGCTGTAAGTGTCTGTCCAGCAAACACACACGCGGTGAAATAGAGCAGAGTTTCTGCGTTTTCAAGTAGTTGGAGCATTGTAAATGCTCGCACTCACCTCCCTCGCCATAGTAAGCTACTGCAACATAGCACATATGATATAAATGACCACAACTGGTTATGATCTATTACTGAAACGATACCGAATTGTTCGCATCTGCATCGTGGTGCACCGAAGAAACAATTAATTTTGACACCCCTACTTTTTTTTGTTTTATTGTTGAGCTACAAACTGAAACGAAATGCTTCAATTAAATGTTGTAAATGAAGCAGATTTTTTTTATGTAAACAATGTCACTCAAAAGACTATGCAGAAGACATTGGTGAGAAAATCAAAGCACAAACCTGTGTGTCTCCATTTTGTTATTAATTAGATTTTTGAATTTAGATGCTTTTTGTATTTACTGTAATAAGTTTATTATAAAATGTTAAAGAATTATGCTGTAATAGTTAATATAAAGTAATGTTTTCTATTTATTTTTAAATATTATTAATTATATTAGGAAATTATCCATGGCAACTATATATACCTTCGGCCCACTAGCCTCAATCAAGATTGATTTTTGACCCTTCATAAGAAAAAGTTTGGGTAACCCTGGTGTAGATGGTAATTCTGTATGTAAATGATGGCACGGTGGCTCAGTGGTTAGCACTATCACCTCATAGCAAGAACTAGTTTGAGTCCTGGCTGAGTCAGTTGGCTGAGACACATTTCTCTGTGGAGTTTGCATGTTCTCCCCGTCTCGGCGTGGGTTTCCTCAGGGTGCTCCGGCTCCCCACAATCCTAAGACATGTGCTATAAGTGAATTGGGTAAATAAAATTGGCCGTAGTGTATGATTGTGTGTGTCTTAATGCGAGATGATATCTTTGTTGAAGATGAAGTCTTTGTTCACCCGCTGCCCACTTAGAATAATTTTCTACCTGACCTGACCGTTTCCGCTAAATTTAGATCTGGTTTCCTTAATCTCATGATTAAAGCTATGATTCATCAGCGGATCGCTCGTCTGTCAACTTCTAGACAAATCAGCTGATCGACTTAGTTTGAAATGCTCCAGTGTCCTCGTATCTTTGTTTACATTTAGTAGACAGTGGTGAGTTTGGTGAACTGATGATCTTCACGGCCAATCACAGTCATTTCTGTTGAGCACGTGAACACAATGGCAAATCAACTCTCAAATGTCAGCGGGAAATGGACGTTTTTAAAACTTCAGTATTGATTGGTACCGAATTCCAGTATAGTGACAACCCTAGTCCTGTGACTGCTATTATCACATCGCGCAAAGGGTAATTTTTTTTAAACGGAATGTTTTCTAACTAAAGCTAAACGTCTTTTAAGGACAGCACACCTTCAGTTTGCTCTGTCATGGTAAAGCCCGCTCTGAGGACCGTTTTGCAGATGATGCACATGAAATGCATGTGCAGAAAGCACTGGTCATGCGTTCATCATGTGTAACAATCATGTGGTCACGGGCTGTATTGGTGCTCAATAAGAATGAGGAAATCTTGGATTTTCTGTTTTGAAATAACGTTGGGACTCATGGACACTTTAACGTTAGACTGCCCGCTCCCGTTCAAATTACACTAGAGTTACCGACCACCATCACATTTTATTTGGAAATTTATTCCCGCACTGCAAGAAATCTGTTTGGAATACATCCAAAGGAATGCAGAACTCTAATGGAGACCATCGTTATACAATGATTTGCCTAATTACCTTAACCTAATTAACCTAGTTAAGCCTTTGAATGTCACTTTAAGCTGAAAACTAGTATCTTGAAAAACATCTAGTAAAATATTATGTCCTGTCATCATGGCAAAGACAAAAGAAATCAGTTATTAGAAATGAGTTATTAAAACTATTATGTTTAGAACTGTGTTGAACAAACCTTCTCTCCATTAAACAGAAATTGGAGGAGAAAATATACAAGGAGGGTAATAATTCTGACTGTATATACGCAGGCGCCGCTTGATGGATTGGTAAGGAACGGAGGCACAGGGGCTCTGGGATTACTGTCACACTGACTAAAGAGGATTTATTTATCACATTCACAAAAAGCCTCTTCTAATAGCTCATCATGGGGTGTATTTAGAACTATTAGTACAACCACCCTCGGCTTCTGATACACTACCTGCCAGTGCGCATAACGGCAGATCAGCCAGCTCTGTCAGCCAGCGCTTTCTCTCTAGTTTTACGTCTCTTTTTCCTCGCCATTCACTTCACGCTTTGACACTTTAGGTATGGCGCAAAGCCACTAAATAGATTTTCACCTTTTTATTCCTCTTTGAAAGCGCTCCAGCGAACAAAAGCACAATGCCAGCGCCATCACCATGCCACCATACTGGCATTAGATGCCCTCGCTGTCCATTAAAGGGGCGCATGCTTTAAAAGCCAGGAAATTATTGAAATGGAGCATATTCTGCCTTTGTTGGGGTTTATTTTTCACCCCTAGAAGCCCACTTATAATATTAGTGAAGGTTTCTTGCACCCACGAAACAGTGGTGATGTCGTTTTTATCGACTATTTTTCATCCTCTCAATGACAATTAGAATTTAAAAGGGATTATAAATTACAATTTTGACTTTTTTGGTGTGTTTTTCAAAGTTTTTTTCAAGGTAGCTAGTGAGATGTGTTATTTATAAACATTTACATAAGTAAATGGAACAATAAGCTTAAAAATCTGTGGATTTCTGTATGTGCAGATATCATATGACAATAGCTATAGCAAAGACTATAGAATACACAAGACATGTCACTAGTATTGTTTTGAATGGGGAAAATGTAAGTGTAATGGAGCATTCACGCCTGACGTGGCTTGCGCGAATAAATCACGCTATTCGTGCTTAAATAGACGCGTGAACATTTTGAATTCACTCGCTTCATTCGCATATCACTTCACAATAGATGTGGATTTGTGTCATGTGCGGAGCTTATGTCTGCCCGGTGACCCTAACTTCATTGCTAAATGGTTAACATGGATCTTATTGAGAGAGTAGCTGTACTTTAGTTCTTCACTTTCGCCAATTAGTGAAGTTTTTTTTTTTCCTCTCCGCTGTCGCCACTGGCTTGCATGGTTCGGGATCTGTAGAGCAGCGCATCGTTGGATTTTCTCTTCAGTGTTTGGACTCTCAGTAGTGATTTATTAAACCACACTGAACTGAGCTAAACTGAACTGAATTTAAACACTACAAACTGAACTACACTGTTCCAATTTAATGTGACCTTTTATGTGAAGCTGCTTTGACACAATCTACATTGTAAAAGCGCTATACAAATAAAGGTGAATTGAATTGAATTGAATTGAACTTTATGTGCTTTAGGGATGCTGAAAAACAGTGTAGATTAGTTCGGCGCCATATATGAGTCCACTAGATCCTTTCAGAGTTGCACCCAGATGAGATTATGGAAGTTTTCAGCAGTACATATGGCGCAGTATGCTTAATTTCTGCCTCTTCATTTGCGCAAATTGTGTCATTCATGCAATCTCATTTGTGTGAATATAATGCATTTTATGCGGTTCCTGTTAGAATCTTATATGAAGCATTTATTAAGCGTTATCAATTAATTGTAATTGATTCCAAATATAAAAAATTTATCATAAGCTTGGGAAACCATTTCGGAGAATTTGAGTTTTCCCTATTAAAACGGAAGTAATGTTTCAAAGATGGCCGCCGAGTGAAATGACTTTCTTTAAAGGTCGCCTAAAATTAAAATAAAGTTTTTTCAATGTTCGTTTCAGTATTGTTCGCTTTTTTTAACGATATTTATAAGCTAGTGCGCGCCAAAATAGTGACAAAATTCACATTTAAAAGATATAAACCCTATATAAACGTACAAATTGGACTCTTCTGCCTTAGTGGATTAACAGTATTATTCACGTCATCTTGTACTTTAGAATCTCATCACATCTTCTGACCAATCACGTTCCACATTTGACATCAAATTCAATTTTTAATTCTACAGTTCCATCCACGTCCTATAAGAATTCTACATGAAGCTTTAAGTTATCATTTAATTGTACTTGATTTCAAATCAAGAGTCATCAGAAGCTTGGGAAACCATTTCAGAGACTTTGAGGTTTCCCCATTCAAACGGAAGAGATGTTTCAAAGATGGCTGCCAAGTGAAATTACTTTCCCTGAAGGTCCCATGAAATTAAAATAAAGTTTTTTAGATGTTAGTATCAGTATTGTTAGTTTTTAGGTTATCTATAAACTAGTGCACGCCAAAGCAGTGACAATTTGAATTTAGAAGATATAAACCCTATATAAACATACAAAGCCGGCAGATTGTCGCTTCCGTCTAAATGGATAAACAGTTTTATTCATACTTCAGTATCTCATCACATATTCTGACCAATCAAATGCTCTCTAGACATGCCCCGCCCCCTTCAAGAAACTTCTCATTTGATGTGCTCGAGCTCAACCACTCTCACTGGCAGAGCTGTGATATTCAAAACACGATTGGCAATTTTTTTAAGTGGGAGGGGCTACTCTATGTCCCACCCTTTTTTCCATGTTTCAGTTGAGATAGTCAAACACTGAATAAAATGCACATTTCAAAGCACTTCACGGGACCTCTAAAAGGACTTTAGTTACACTCCTACCTTTGATTTACTCTTCCAGAATTCCGTGACGCTCCATATATTACACCAAATTCCATTTTCAATTCTACGATTCCATTCACGTCCTGTTAGAATCCTATATGAAGCTTTAATTATGTGTTATCATTTAATTGTGTTTGAGTCTTAAGTGATGGTGTAAAAGCGCTGTCTGCTTTACTCTCTGTGAGCTGTGTGTATGTACGTGAGCTTGATGAGTCTGCGGGTGAATTCCAGCAGGGTTATTTAGTTTAAGTGCTGTTTGATCCGGGAACGGCGGGCAGACTGAAATTGAGATAAATGGCTGTGTGGAGAGGAACGGCCACCTCTCTTCCCAGCACGGGGCCGCTGAGGGGCCAAGGGTCTGCCGTACACCTGTCTGTCCACATTACACACACACACACACCGGCTCTCCTCCACTTAGAGACCTGCAGCACTATATAAACAGAAAGACACACACAGAGATTGAGTTGTTTTCATACAGTACATACACAAACCATTAAAAAATAAAGTAAATGTTCCATAATACAGTTATATTAATTGATTAATTCATTCATTCATTTTCCTTTGGCTTAGTTCCTTTATTCATCAGGAGTTGATACAGCGGAATGAACCAACAACTTATTCAGCATATGTTTTATATAGTGGATGCCCTTCCAACTGCAACCCAGAAACGGGAAACATACATAAACACTCATTCACACATGACCAATTTAATTTATTCAATTCACCTATAGCGCATGTCTTCAGACTGTGTTTGTCAACCACATTCCTGGAGGACATATGCCAGAACAGTTGGTGGTTCATTTCGCTGTGGTAACCTCTGATAAATAAGAGACCAAGCTAAAAGAATATAAATGAATGAGTGAACATTGATTTGTTTTATTCATAAAAAATATGTAGTTACAATTTTATTTTTATAAAGCGATGTTACTACAAATCTGCTGAATTTATATCTGCTCCCTTTTCACTATCCAATTAATTCCAGATCAAATTCAAGCAAAGTCTGTCTAGTTTTACTCTAAATTGCACCACAGTATTCGAGCAAAACAGCTGCTAGTCTTCGAGAACACAAACATTTCATATTCTACAAAAGCAGGGAATCCCTTCTGGCCATGAAAGAGTTGCTTCAGATGATTAGAGGACTTCACACACCGAGCCAATGCATCTAAATCTTTGCTGTTCACACACTTTAATGCGGTCTGATGTTTTACCAGAGATTTTACAATGCTCCGTGCCAACTGAATGCAATCAAAAATCGTAATATAAAAATTAATATAAAAAAAACTCTACATTAAATAAATTAGATTTGAATCACATTTTTAATAAAAACTGTTAAACTTTTAAAAGTATGATATTTTTCAAAATGTTTATGCAGTATCTTATAGAAAGTATTATAAAAAATTAAATTAAACTAAATGTTCCTCTTATGTAAACTGACTCAATTATTTTTGTTAATATTGTTTTATGAAATGTATTATAAAAATAGAAATCTATCATTTAAAATGTTACAGTATTTTAATAAAATTATTATGAAAAATGTACAATTTAAACAGTTAGTTAATATTGCTTTAAAAAAGCTTCTTAATAATATATTATAAAACAAAAAATCCAAACAAAATGTAAATACTGTAATAAAAAAAAACGTTGCATTTTTAAAAGTACGTTTTTTTTTCCAAAATGTTTATAAAGTGTTTTATTAAAAGTATTACAAAATGGAAATTAAATTAAGTCATGATAAATAAAATG
Organism: Danio aesculapii; assembly: GCF_903798145.1. NCBI lineage: Eukaryota > Metazoa > Chordata > Actinopteri > Cypriniformes > Danionidae > Danio > Danio aesculapii. The sequence goes on along the minus strand of NC_079451.1, from coordinate 43,634,980 downwards.
AAATGAAATGAAATTGTTTTGTTCCCCTTTTGTAAAATTACACAATTAAAAATATTTTTTGTTAATATTCTTTATAAAACAATCAAAACTTAATAATGATTTTGAATTATAAAAGCCTTTAAAATTAAGTCACATTATATATATATATATATATATATATATATATATATATATATATATATATATATATATATATATATATATATATATATATTATATATATATATATATATATATATATATATATATATATTAATAAAAGTATGGTAAATCTGAATGAAATTAAGTTAAATTAATTTTTTTATCACATTTAAAAAATACTTTGTTTTAAAAAAAATTATATATTTTTAAATGTTTTTACAATATCTTATTAAAATATTATTAAAAAAACATGTCAATAAAATCTAAATTAAATAATAATAAAATAAAATAAAATGTTATTAATTCAATACAATTCAGTTCAATTATTGTTTTGTTCTCCTTATGTAAAATTAATTAATTCATTAGTTTTATTTATTTATTTATTTTACATATTATTATGATTATTTTTAAAAGCAAAACTATGGCATTCTGTTCCATCATCTAGCTGTGAGGTAATCTGTATGCTAATACTCTATTTGTGAATTGTGAGAGGTGAGAGATTCTAAACAGATGGCTCTTCTAATGCATCTGACATTAAATTAATTGAGTTTTTCTTCAAGTAATGCTTTTTAACATTCCCAAAAAATCATCCTCTCGTCCTTCCATAATGTGTGTGTTTTTTTAAACTTCAAATCTGTCAGGAATATGGTGTATGACACATCTTAGAGTTGTATTGATGTTGAAATTGTGTTATATGGCAGTTGTATATAAGATTGACCAAATCAGAATAATAAACTGAATTATAAAAGATCCACGGTGAAGTGAGTCAGGACTAAAATCAGATGCAGGTTGGTATAAATACATGTTCAGCTGTGTTTTAGGACACAATTAAAGGCAGTGCATGTGAATGAGCCTCCATTAACAGTCCTCACACACGGCTCTTTAATGGCTTTCTGGCGGTGATACAGAATCTGCTAATAAGTGAGCTAAATGAGGCTGTTTATCACCAAAAATCTAAAAGTTGCTTCAAATATGACACTTCAGTTTTGATTGCACAAGTCAAGAAAAAAAAAGTCCTGGTCTGATAAAGCTGTAGTTGTTTACCGAGTGACATTTGATAGATGAAACAGGTCAGAGCGACGTCCTGCACACATCAGCCTTTGTTTCTGTGGAGGAAATTGCTTTGTTGCGTCATATTTGGGTCATCAACATATAAAATCATGTGGATAATATAGTGCTGTCAAAAGATTAATCACATTCATGCATTTGAGAAATGTTTGTTTATATTTATATATAAAATATTTACCCTATAAAACCCAACAGCCAACTTTATCAAATAAAATAAGTGTAGTTAACTCAAAATTGACTGAAAGTTAATTCTACTCATTTGAAAAGAGTTTTGAACTCCGTGATGAAGGTAATAAGTTAGTTAAATACCTCACTTCTTCAACTTAAATGGAGTAAGTTTACAGTACTCATATAGATTCGTTTTTTTACTTGCATGTTTTGTTGCAATCGGTTTTCTCAATTGGGTTGAGTTCTCTTCATTTATTGGGTCTTACTGTGCTCAAATTGCTTCGTTCACTCAAATGGATTAAGTTCACACTACTCAATAGGATTAGTTTTTGAACTTAAATGGTTTGTTGCAATTGGTTTCCTCAAATGGTTTGAGTTCACTTAATGGTTCACTTTTTGGGTTTTACAGTTGTGTGTGTGTGTGTGTGTGTGTGTGTGTATATGTATGTATGTATGTATGTATATATGTGTATGTATATATGTGTGTATATATATATATATATATATATATATATATATATATATATATATATATATATATATATATATATATATATATATATATATATATATATATATATATATATATATATATATATATATATATATATAGAGGGAGAGAGAGAGAGAGAGAGAGACAGAGAGACACGCTATTGGTTAAATGACGGCAAAGTACAGCTTGAAGCAGAAAACACGAGTATATCTGGAGGTATTATAAATTTGATGATGGCCATATTGATATAGCAAACTGTGAGATATGTAAACTTGGGATTCTCTGCTGGGTATTTTAAGTTGAGGCTCTATTTGTTTTTATATTAGATATTTACTGTTACACTGAAGTCCAAAATTGAAGAATTGATGTTATTTATTACTGGATTGTTCAAGCTGCCTCACAGAAGTGCTCTGTTTGTTAACAGAGATGTTGAATGTTAAAATAAGGTGAATTAAATAAAAAAAGGAACATCCTGGATCTGTTTTTTCACTACATATTTGTTATGCATTGCAGAAGTTTCGGATTGGGTATCGATATCAGTAGATAATCAAAATCAAATGACTTGGACTCAAGGATGTTGGAACGAGATGCTAATGGTCTAATCCGATTCAATGATTTATGATAAGCTAAGCTAAAAGTCCTCTTGCCAGACGTGGAGATTGGCTGAATTAATAAAAAAAATGAATTAAAAGCTTTTTAGGTACACTAGGGTACTAAAATGAGCCTATTTCCAAAAAACAAAAGTGAAGTATTTCTTTAAAAGTTGTTAAATTAAGCATTTTTAAAGACATTTATCATACTTTATAATAAGATTTCGTTAGTTAATGTTAGTCAACATATATTCTAACATGAACCATACTTGTACATGATTTATTTATCACAGTTCAACTTTTACAAATGCATTATTAAAAAGTTGTGCTTCATAACAATAGTTTATGCACTGTGAGAACTAATAATGAATGACTTTATTTTCATTATCTAAAGTTAACTAACATGAATAAACACTGTAACAAATGTAATGCCCATTGCTTGTTCATGTAAATGCATTAACCAATACAACCTTATTGTAAAGTGCTAGCAAACTACTTTATGCCACTAGCGACAGATCCTCCTGTTGCGTTGAATTCCCCTGTTCTAACAGTTAAACTCTGGTGTACTTTAAAAAGAAAACAAGTAAATCCTGTCATTTTGGAGCTTGCTTTCAATCCTGACAGACAGCAGAAAGTTGCTGTTGTACGGGACATGAATGAAGCCATCCATTAGAGAGCGAGAGTGAGAGAGAGCAGGTGGTCTGCTGTGCCTGAGGAAGATCTGTAGGGCATGACAGCTCAGAAAAAGGCATAAATCCTCTCTCTTATCTCCAGCCACATTTAGTTGCCATGGGGATTTTATTTATGCAGCTGGAAACTTCCATACTTCAGGTGAGATGCAAACATTTGAGCCGCCGCCGTTGTGTCATAGCGTTTCATGCCTAAATACATGACAGAAAGATGTCTGAGCTCTGAAGACCAGTCTGCTGTAGTCGCATTGTGTCTGGAAAGTGGATCTAACACGCTCCGTTTGGAGGATTTGTGTGATGATAATGTTTTCTATAGGATTGTATTTCAAATTATGCGTTGGACTTCTGGTTTTGGTGCAAGTTTCATAAAAAATGACTGAAACTAAATAACTGAGCACTTTTAGCTTAGCATAGATCATTGAATCAGATTAGACCAGTGTTTCCCAATCCTGTTCCTGAAGGCACACCAAAAGTACACATTTTCAACCTCTCCCTAATCAAACACACCTGAATCAACTTATCATAACATCAGAAGAGACTCCAACACCTGAAGTTAATGGGTCAGAAAAGGGAGACATCCAAAATATGTACTGTTGGTGTGCCTCCAGGAACAGGGTTGGGAAACACTGGATTAGACCATAGGCATCTTGTTAAACAAAAAACTTCCAGTCCGCGAATTTTCTTTAATGAATTTATTTTTATTTCCTTTTTTTAAACCCTTTTTTTTCTTTAAGTGGAAACATTTTTAAAAATTAAATAATCTTTAGAACAGAATGTTTGGAATGAAAAGTTTTCACTGATGTTAAATGAACACTATTTTAAAAAACAAAATAGGCTTAGTTTACTACTTCCTTAGAGTTAAACAGTTGAGCTTTGTGTCAAGGTAGTTAACGAAAACGAGCGAAAAAACAAAAACTAAAATTTTAAATGATGTTCGTTATCTGAAATAAAAATAAAAACAAGAGTTTTTAAACTAGAACTAACTGAAACTGTGTTGTGTACACACAAAACTAACTGAAACTAATAAAATTATAGCACAGACGTCCTTCGTTTTTCGTCTTTGTGCATGTATTTACGACATAATCTTACTGTAAGCCTTTTAGGAGTAAATCTATTTACTTCGAGCTGCAAGTGTTTGACCCCTACGGCACCTGAGAGTCTGTAGTCCTGCTGCCACTCGCCAGATCGAGCCTTTTCTCCGACTCGCTGTTGCTTCGGCGACAAAAACAACGAGTGGACATGACAGCAGGACAGTGACAGCATTAAATACAGAGATTTAAAACTATTACTTTAACACATTTGTGCCCAATAATGGGTTTTATTTCTGTATCACGATCACGAACAAATCTTTTTAACCGGATCTTCTAAGTAAACCGGTTGAACTAGATCACCAAATCGAACTGAATAATTTTAAACGATTCGCATCTACACTAAGCACTTATCCACAAACTACTTCCTTTTTAACAAGCCTAATACTCCCCTCAGACTCGAAATAATTCAATATATACTCTTATTCAGTTGTTAGAACAGTAAAGTTACACTGAGATCAAATTTGAGAAGCGGTGAACCGATAAAACTGCGCATGCGTGATTCAGTGAACCAAATACAAACAGTACATGACAGACAGCCTGCTTTGAACAACTGCCGAGGGCTTAAATGAGAGCATCTGGTGAAAAAACGTAAGTGTATTTCATAACAGAAAGTCATAATGGAATTTAAATTAGTGAATCATGCTTCAGTTGCGTTGCAAAACTTTACTGGAAGACATTTTTCAGATCATGTTGATGTTTTAACTTTTGCTGACTACATAATTTTGGTTTGTTGAGTCCTAACATCCGCGTTAAACATCTGAACTTCCCATCACTACTGTGTATCTAACCCCAGAAGCATCCTTGCACACATATTGTACTTAAGGCTGCTGTCGTGTGTGCTGTTGTATATGAATTTGAGAATGGGTAGATGGTAGCGGTAGATGATGGTCATGTGTCCTCTGAATACACATTTTAAAAAATGTATGGTTGAGTTTTTATTATACAATCTTTATTCTGAGTTTGAATCTGCATCTAACAAATATCTTTATTTAGAAAAAAAACGAATCTAATACTGAATCTAATAAAAACTAAACTAAAATATAGAAACTATTAAACACTAGTAAATCTACCTCTAAAAACTAATTAAAACTAACTGAATTTGAAAACAAAAAGTCAAAACAAAATAGAAACTAAAACTAATGAAAATCCCAAACTATTATAACCTTGCTTTGGGACTATTTTCAGGCACTGTGTAATATTATTGCGCTGCTGTAGTCATTGTATGAGTGCAAAATTCCAGTCAGCGATTTTTAATATATATATTTTTTTTTTTTCTTTCTTTCTTTGTGTGGAGAACATTTTTAAAAATGTCAACAACTATTTTCCCACTTAATAGAATTGTGTGGAATATAAAGATTTCACCGATGATAAAGGAACCTATCTTTTTTTTTTAAATAGACTCTACTGCTACTCTACTATAAAGTCTACTACTTCCCTAGAGTTAAACAGCTGAGTTTTGGGATTATTTTCAGGTACTGTATAATATTATTTTGCTGCTTAAGTCATGGTACGGCAGCAAAGTTTAGCTTAGCTTAGCATAGATCATTGAATCTGATTAGACCATTCGCATCTTAATTAAAAATAAAAAGATTCTAGCTTGTATAGAGCTTGTCCAAAGACATGCGCTATAGGTAAATTGAATAAACTAAATCAGCCGTAGTGTATGTGTGTGAATAAGAGTGTATGGGTGTTTCCCAGTACTGAGTTGCAGCTGGAAAGGCATCCGTTGTGTAAAACATATGCTGGATAAGTTGGCGGTTCAATCCGCTTTGGCGACCCCAGAATAATGAAGGGACTAAGCCGAAAATAAAATGAATGAATGAATGTCTATCGCTTAAAATTAGCTTTATTGTATTTACCAAAGTAAAATACATTTGTAATTTTTAAAGTTTTGGTTTCAGTTTTGATTAAATGATGTTAAAATTGTCAACAGAAATAATGGCGAAAAATCTTGGTGAAATTTCTTGGCAACTTTTTAGCAAAAAACATAACAACTTGAAAATTATGAGATTCTAACAGTGGCTTTATTTATTATTTTGCTCTGCTCAATCCAAAACCTGACTGTAAACAATGAGAATAGACAGCGAAGACAACTTACTTTATTTATTGATTGAGTATTGAGTTCAATAATAGTGACGATTGCTTTAAAAGCTCAATCTAAAATGTCTAAAATGAACCATCACCTTCAATTATTTCCTGCACCGCAAGTTAAATTGCACTATCCAGTAGATGTTGATTTTTTTTCAGTAATTCATTCATTATCTTTCAGTCCCTTTATTGATCAAGGGTTGCCACACTGGAATGAACCGCCAACTTATCCAGCATATGTTTTACACAACGGATGCCTTTCCAGCTGCAACCCAGTACTTGGAAACACCCATACACTCTTATTCACACACATACACTATGGCCGATTTAGTTTATTCAATTTACCTATAGCGCATGTCTTTGGACAAGCTCCACACAGAAACGCCAACTGACCCAGCTGGGACTGGAACCAGCGACCTTCTTGCTGCGAGGCGACAGCGCTAACCGCTGAGCCACCGTGTTGCCCCATTTGCAGTAATAAGCAAATAAAGTGTAATTTTTCTCACAGGTGTGTGTGTGTGTTCTGTAAGTGCACAGAATCCGACTCACTCTTCATCTGGACAGATCCTGCTGTTTAGTCCTCGTTGTGCCGCCGCTGTGCTGTTAACCACATCGAGGGCTGGTTGAGGGTTTTACAGGCAGCTTTATAACCCTCGCAGCTGTGTAGCCGACTCAGTCACTTAACCCCTGTCTGAGGAGGTGGCGTTAGCATTAGCCAAATGGACGCGGCACAATAACAGCGTGGTGCTAACAGCGCTCTCTTGCGCCGGCCTAACGTGCTAATGGGCCTGAATATGGATCACATTAGCTGGAAATGTCAGCAACTTTAAGACAGGTTGTTAAGTACGTTTGTATTGATCTGTGATGGCTGTGTTTATTACATTAGCCAGGCGCAATGGACTTCAGGTCACTCCTACAGTGAAGTTTGCAGAATCTTTTTTTTTCGGCAGGTCTATATTTATAGGTACAGATCATGAGAGAGATGATAGGGTGTAAGAGAGGAAAGGATCCTTTGGAGTACCTTTTAAAAATGACATATATCTTTAAAATTATATATAAACTTTCGGAAATATATTCAGACACTTGCACATGCAAACTCTATTGACAGACGGCTGCTTCTCACTCAGGGCTGTCTATGCTAATGAGGGAGAGATCATCACTAATGGGCAGGGCTTGACACGAACTAAGGGAGAATGTCAATCAGAGTGTTTCTGCAGACTGTTTTTATCAAGTGAGATTATATAAAATAGAATTAAAACATTTTTACCCTTAGAGGCTAGTTATATTCACGCACCATTGCCACACAACTGTGTTTAAATCTTTTATAAAAGTGATTTTTGCATAATAGGTACCCTTAAAATGTATGTTTAAAAAAATAGCACACAATAAATGATCAAGATGGAAAGAGGAACAACTGAAGTTAGAGCTATGATACAGTTAAGAGAGTCGATGTTATTTTTTTATTGATTTCTGGGATTTTATCAGACAGGATGGAATGTATTAAATAAAGCAGTTGCTCTTAATAATTTGTCCAACACAATGTTATGAAAACAAAAGCTTGTCAATATATCAAATTAATTAAAACAATTAAATCAACAGTTGATTTTTATATAATTGAGAGATTTTTTTTGTGCATGTTTTATCTTTTTTTATATTAATAAAAGGTTTTTTTTTTCCCAAAAGTCTTATAAAACAGACCAAAAAATAAATGGATCAACTTGTCAGTTACTAACACTGTAAAAATGATTAGTAAATTAACAGCTTTTAGTTTTCCAGTGTTTATTTATGCTTTTGAATTGCATTATGGAACCCCTCCAACAACTTTTGATGTTAGATAAAGTGAATTTTACTGACATTTTTAATAGTTTGAAGTAGGCTTTGGCGGTTATACGGTAATATGGTATACCGCGGGATCTAAAAATAGCAACAATGTCAGTTTCAATACCGTTATACCATCATAAAAAACAATGCACTTAAATAGGAGACAAGTATTAAATATTATTTGTTTGATGCCTAAAAATGTGTATGCGTGATTGTCATCATGGGACAGTGTGGAGGAGAGAGAGAGAGAGGTGAGGTAAGATGGCGAGTCGTGCACCATGTGACCTGTTCTCGAAAAAGAACACGGCCTCTGCAGTTTGGCAGTATTTCGGGTTTCGACTGAACGAGAAGGGAGACGTGGTAAATACGAACTAAAGGTCTGCATTCCCACTGCTGAGCCGTTGGACCTGACCAGATTTCTTGAGGTGCAGGAATAAATTTCTGAATAAAGCGCGGTAGCGGTCGGTAACTCTGGTGTAATTTGAATGGGAGCGGGTGGTCTAACAATATCCCATAATGCAATTTATAAATTTAAATAAATGCAAAAGCCCAATGAAATAAAATGTAATATAACTTTTTTAACTCTTTAAAACCATTTAAATGTGAATATCTGACATGAAGATAATGCACAACTAACACAACACAACCAGGCTCCACCTTCTTAGTTGGTAATTGTTTATTCATTCATTCATTCATTTTCTTTCCGGCTTAGTCCCATTATTAATCCAGGGTCGCCACAGCGGAATGAACCGCCAACTTATCCAGCACATGTTTTACGCAGTGGATGCCCTTCCAGCCGCAACCCATCTCTGGGAAACATCCATACTCAATCACTCACTCATACACTATGGACAATTTAGCCTTCCCAATTCACCTGTACCACATGTCTTTGGACTGTGGGGGAAACCGGAGCACCTGGAGGAAACCCACGCAAACGCAGGGAGAACATGGTGGTAGTTGTTTAAATTTGGGATATTTTAACTAGTTTAATCCAAATTTTTGAGGGAGTTCAGAAACAGTGCTTACCGATATGGAGAATAACTCCCTCTAGAGTGACTGTGCTTTACAGTATTAGAAATTAGCAGTACAAATTATGCACTAAGGGAAACTGCAGTACTATTCGAAAATATACAGCATGAGAAGAAATGACCATATATTTAATGGGTGTTTTTTTCTCTGACTTGTTTACTTCATGGTATTGTATAATCATTTTATTATATCTTAATACACATACAAAATGGGGGGCTCAGTGGGTAGCACGATCATCTCACAGCAAGAAGGTTGCTGGTTAAAATCGGCTAGGTCAGTTGCCATTTCTGTGTGGAGTTTGCATGTTTCCCCGTGTTGAGGTGGGTTTTCTCCGGGTGCTCCGGTTTCCCCCACAGTCCAAAGACATGTGCTATAGGTGAACTGAATAAGCTAAATTGGCTGTAGTGTGTGTGTGTGTGTGAATGTGAGAGTGTATGGGTGTTTCCAAGTACTGGGTTGCAGCTGAAAGTAAAACATATGCTGGGGTAGTAGGCAGTTCATTCTGCTGTGGCGACCTCTGATAAATCAGAATCTAAGCCGAAGAAAAGTGATTGAATATATAAAATGGAGACTTTAAAATGTATTGCGACGTGAGTCACGTGAAATGGATTAGATTTCACGATGATGTGTTGTAGGGCGGTAAGCATGTGTGCTCCAGTGTGTTGTTTTTCTTGTATTAACTCTATTTTTAAGTGAGGAGTTTGAGGGCAGGTGGTGTTGAAATGATGTGCTCTTGTTCGGAGTAATACGTTTTGAACATTGCATGAGCGAACTTGCAGTATATATTACTTTGTTGCGAGTTTTCCTTTTTGATGTTTTTTTTCTTCTTTTTCTGACCTACTTTTCTATTTTTTTTCCACCCAGATTCTCCATTTTTTAAAGGTGCCTAGCATTCAATAATTTAACTGCTTTCTTTTTCATTTTTTTTCATCTACCTGTTTCTTTGTCTCTGCGCATGTGTAAATAATGAATGTTATAGATTTCCCGAAGAGAGGAGGGCGGTGGAGGAGTTGCAGGAGGTGGACGGAGCGCTGCTTGCTTTCTCTCGGTGTATTTGAACAGCAGGAACCTTGACCTTGTCTGCACTCTGTTTACCTGGCTCTCCGCTATCTCCTTGGGATCCCGGTGACAGCTTTTTGAAGCGCAGCTTAGCGACTAATGCAGATGTTGCACCGAAATTTTGAAAAGGTTTTGATGGCACCCCTGCCCTCCTCACGCGACTTGATATCACGGTCCAGTGACGTTGTAAACAGGCGTCATTAGAGATGAAAGCATCTTTTAAAGGTATAGTTCACCGTGAAATGTAAATTTACTGACTATTTATTCTCCCTCAAGTTGTTTCAAATAACTTCGTTTACACTGCCAGTTATATGTGACCCAATTCTGATTTTTCTGCACATATGTGACACAGATCGGATCTTTTCTTTGACCGTGTAAACACAGAAAAAAAAACACATGCATTTGGATATTCAGAGATCGGTTTCAGGCCTCCTTCATATGTGGAAATAAATCCGATATAAATCAGATATGTGACAATATGACTATCATGTAAATGGGCAGATCGGATTTATTGAGGCGTTCAGTTTTGTACGTTGTTAAACTTGCGACAATGTGGTATGTCTCCGTGGTTTATTGACGTAGAAGGAAGAGCATGTGTGGAGCGGTAAACAACACAATTTGCCGCAATTTCTTCTCACCAGACCTGGGATCTCTCTCATACCCACACATTCCTCTGAATGGTGGAGGGCACCATAGATAAACTATAGGTGCAATCTTCGATGACGGCCCTTTCCCTCCTCCTCCACCTTCGCCTCAAAATCATTTTAAAGTTGGGCGAGCTTCACATATTTCGCAGAGCTAAAAGCAAGACAATTTCTTCCATCATGGCTAGTGTGGCGCAGATGCTAGAACCCACCTTTACGCATGTGCAGCATCGTAAATTGTATAGCAAGTGTATGAATCGGATAATGGTCACAATTAAAAGAACGTGTAAACAGACATGCAAAAAAATCTGATATAGACAAAAATCGGAATTGAGCATTAAGACCTGAGTGTAAACGGGGCCTATGAGATTTGTTTTTCTGTTGAACACACAAGAAGATAATGTGAAGTAAGCTGTGACCATTGACTTCCATAATAAGAAAAACAAATGCTATGGAAGTCAATGGTTACAGCAGGGTTATTCAATTAGTTTGTCATGGGGGCCAGTTCATGAAAAGCATCCTAAATGAGGGGCCGGAGAGATATGACTTGCAATATGAGTGATGACAACGCGTTTAAGAGCCCATATGTTGAATTCTTGCACCTTAAGACACCCACATTGTATATTTCTACATTAAAATGTTAATATGTTGTATTTTGAAATTACATAATATTGTAATTAGGAAAAGTAGGGAAATCCAGGAGCTTCACTCCCAGCAACCGTCGAACCACAAATGAGCTTTCCGAACCCTGCCGGAAGTTCCTTTAATAGGCCTTCGCGACCAGCAGCCAATCAGAGCGTGGATCAGGTTGGAATGGGATCCTATGGAATAAAAGAAAACACAAGAAGGCGGGACAAAGAAAAAGACATATCCAATGTGCAAACTCTAATCGCAACAGCCACACACAGCTCTCACCACTACGGCGTGAGATGTTTTCTACTCGGTGCGTCTGGAAGGCGTGTGCGTGAACGCATCGCTCCACTTGCGCGCGCATATTGGCATATTTAATTTTTATAACATTGGAAATAACGAACTTGCATGCGGAAAAGACATGTTTGATATGTGAATGGCCCGCTGCTAAAGTTAATCCAGTGTGTGTGCGTATTAGCCTCTGTGAAAAAGCTCGGTTTAAACTAGCGCACAGGTGGTATACCTTTGTTTAGTTGCAGCAGTTTGTTTCCGTGCAACAGAAACCCGGCATTGAGAAGCCTTTACGATTCAGTATCCAAATGTTTTTGGCTGCTCGCACCACTCAGATGACTCCCGCTCTGCCCAGCCTTCAACTGCATCTCATGCTGTATTGAACAGGCGCACGTCACTTCATAACTATCGCGGCCGATTTTCGACTGAAATAAATTTATTTTTGATGTCTTGGTCACACTATTTGGAGGGCGGGAACAAATTGCCTCCAATTGAAGGGCTGCAGGTTTCCAGCATTCTTCAAAATATCTTCTTTTGTATTCAACAGAAGAAAGAAACTCATAAAGGTTTGAAACAGGTAAAAGATAAGCAAACGATGACAGAATTGACATTTTTTTTGGTGAACTATCACTTTAAGTCTCCAAGACGGGAGGCCCGGTGTGAGATTTCAGAGTTTTAAAAACGCACTCTTTACTTGTTATGTTTTCTTTATAAGCCGTTTTTTCACTTATTGCTTAAATTCTGCATATCAAAGCACAGCATTGCATAAAGCGATGCATTCATTAAAATAGAAGTGCTTGTTGTTGAAATAGGCCTCTCTTTTTGTTACGCTCTGCACATTTGGTCAGAATTCACAGTAGTGCTGCAACACAAATTTGACTTTTTCTATTTTTTTGGGCTTTGCCTTCAGATTTCTGTGAAGCAGAAATCAATTGGTTCCACCGTGCATATTTGGGAGTTGGAACAGAGAGCGTGTGGTTAGGTAGAAACGCGCCTCATCTGAGACAGAAACACTTATCAGGAGGAGCAGAGTCTCAGGACCCGCTGTGCTCAAAACTCCCTCCTGAGCCAGATTTCTGTGGACAAACAAACACCGCAAAAAACCTGCAACAAGGATTTCATCTCTAGCCTGTTTTATTCTTGCTTTGTGAACTTAGCGGGGGCTGTAAACACAAAGCAACCCGGTGCATGTTTAGCTTGACAGGAGCTGCTTTTGTGTGCTCGATATGTGATTGTACCTGAACCGATTTTGTGGCCTTTGGACTTGTCAAGGGACAATATACCTGGGAATTCATTGTACTGCATTTAAGATGAACTGCGTGGCATTTCTATGCTAAAACAAAGCAGTAAGGTTGATTTTTAGGCTTCAGTTGGTCAGGCTTGTCTGTTTTTATCATTTTAGCTACTTGTTAGTTGGTCAGACTAGCTTGTTTACTAGCGCAGATGTGTTTAAGATGTCTTTAAGGTGTCTTTAAGATACTTAAATACCATAATAATTGTATCGGTATTAAGGCTTTAAGCATTTCGGTGAGAATACATGAAATACACACAATTTCTCATTAACTTGCTCCTAAATAAAACCTTTTATTTCCTTTTTTTTTTTTGTTGATACAGTACATGTAGATTTACATGTAGATTTGATCATAGGTTACATAGCATTTCACGTAGCACACTTAGCATTTAGCACACTGTATGTGTCAGGTTACACAATTTCTATTAAATTTAGTTCGATTTAGTGTATAGTATATAAACCACAGTATGAAAACTTTGAATGAAAAGATTTAAGTCTTAAGTTGTCATTAAATGTTCTTTAATTTCGTATAACACACTTAGCATTTATCTTCGAATACATGTAAAGTTACCCTGTTTTTTACACATTTAGTTCAAAACATTGAGTGTAAAATACATAAAACAATTTCTTCTACAGTTAAATAAAACAGTTTTTGTAACGTGGTGTCATTCCTGCTAAAAAAAAAAAAAACAGTATAACCAGCCTAAGCTGGTTGGCTGGTTTTAGCTGGTTGACCAGCCTGGTTTTAGAGGGGTTTTGGCCATGTCTAGGCTTGTTTCCTGCCATTTTCAGCCTGGTCTTAGCTGGTCAGGCTGGAAAATGACCAGCTAAAAGCAGTTTGACCAGCCTGGCCCTGTTGAGTAATTTTTAACATTGTATAGCACACTTAGCATTTAGCTATACATGTCAAGTAGGTAACAATTTCTTACACATTTATTTAAAAACATTGAGTGTATAGTACTGTACATTAAACAATGTCTTCTACATCTGAATGAAAACGTTTTTTTAAACTTAAGTGGAGTCATTAAATGTTGAGTAGCTTTTAACATTGTAAAGCACATTTAGCATATAGCTTATAGCATACATGTCAAGTTACACAGTTTCTTACACATTTAGTGCAAAACATTGAGTGTATGGTATTCTACATAAAACCATTTCTTCTACATTTGAAAGAACTTTTTTGTAAACATAAGTGGAGTTGAGTGGCTTTTAACATTGAATAGCACACTTAGCAATTAGCTTATAGCATACATGCCAAGTTACAAAATTTCTTACACATTTAGTTCAAAACATTGAGTGTATCATACATTTCTTCTACATTTGAATGCAATTTTTGTAACGTGGAGTCATTACATGTCGAGTAGCTTTTAACATTGTTAAATGGTTTAACATACTTTTTCTTACACATTTAAGGCCCGGTCAGATCTCATGATTTTTATTGTCGGCTACGAAAGTCACTGTTAGATTATGCAAATTTTTTCCCTTGATAAAATCTTGACTACATGTTCCTTCACAATCAGCCATTCCATGATGTCTTTGATGATTGTTATTTCCCAAAACAGTTACAACTGTTACTATAAATATTTCTTATCCTAATTTCAAAAAATGTTTTATTTTTTTTATCTTATGTCAATCTCAACAAACACTCTTGCTTCCTGACAACTAGGCGACATTATTTAAGGGCATTCGTTATGACATTGATGGGATCAAATGTATATTTTCTTTTTATTATTAAGATATTTTCTTTTAAATCTAAATGTATATTTTACTGCCAGGGTTACTTATTAACACTCCCTCACCTGAACTTACCGCGAATGAGACGGAGAAAATGAAAGCACATCAGCGACAAAAACAAAACAGAACAGATGCTTAAGACAAAATAATGACATACTCTATTTAAACAATTAGCAAATATATGATAGAGGTTTGTGATACAACAATTACAGTGAAGCATTTATTAAATCCTTATTTTCCACAGAGAAACAATCATTCAACCGCACAGTTGAGTAGTGGAGGGCCACAAACAAAAAAATAATTTGTATATATTTTTCTTGGAAAAAATATCTTTTTGAGACACATTTTGTTTGGTTTTTGTTGGTCAGTTATCTACTAGATAAACAAGAAAAATGAATAACATCTGAGGTGACATACTTCAAATTCACTCCGCGATATGCTTCTGTGCACAAACTGCTTTGTTAAATAAAATAAAATCTAGCCTAAATAAAATTAAAGTGAAATAGTCACAGTTTCAGAGAAATCTATTTTAAACTGTTTTCATTAATAATGACATTTCATCGATTGCCGGTGAGTTTCAAGTTAATTAGTTTAATCAAGTAATTTCAAGGAATCAAGGACTGAGCTAAACTGAACTGAACTTAAACACTACAAACTGAACTACACTGTTCCTATTTACTATGACCTTTTATGTGAAGCTGCTTTGACACAATCTACATTGTATAAGCGCTATACAAATAAAGGTGAATTGAATTGAATTGAATTGAATTTGAATAAGCAAGACAGGTTTTTACAATGTATTCACAGCACTGAACATGTTTCCAGATTACCTCGGAAGAACGAACTCGGTCGGAAGGCTGAAAGAACTTGTTGTGAGATGTCTGCATATTTGTGTACATCACATAAAATTGCTTAAAACATTTTAGTATTTTATAGAAGGTAGTTAAAGTTTGCATAACCAATGATTGATCTTATTCACCCGTGTCCCACCCATAAGTAAATATGCAGCCTATTTTTTGATTACCTGACCAGCGCATTAACGGCAGCACCCGCAAATTTAACTGAGAAATGATGTGCTCCTATTGTACAGTGTCACCCACGTGACGGAACTCATCGTGAAGATCGGGGAAACAATTAAACATGCTAGACTTTCTGTTATTGCGTCATGAGGCGTCGCAGGCATGGTGTCGCTTGTTGTGAACTATGCCACATTACACAAGAATAAACGATTTAATCTTGTGTCATTTGTTTTTTATGACTCTCCAAGACACCCTATGTCAAGGAAATCATGCCTACATAAAACAATTTCTACTATATTTGAATGAAATCATCTTTGTAAACTCAAGTGGAGTCATTACATGTCGAGTAGCTTTTAATATTGAATCGCATGCTTAGCATTTAGATTAGCATGCATGTCAAGTTACACAGTTTCTTACAAATGTAGTTCAAAGTATTGAGTGTATACTACATAAGCAACAAAACATGAAATTCCTGGTACATTTGGAGAAAAATAATGAAGTAATTTAGCATATCATAACCACTTAGCATTTTCAAAAATAAACACTATTTCCTTTTAAAGGATCCTACAATGAGCATATGTTATCCTGATCGTCTGTTTATTGGCTATATGCTCCACTAGACTGATTCTCCCTCCTGCTTTGCCATCTTAAAACACACACATACACACACATAAATTAATTTCTCCCCTACCGACACAGAGGAGGCCCGTAGAACTTTTAATTTAATGTTTTATTTTTTACTTTGGTTGGAAAAAAAATTAAGATCAAAGTCAAATTAAGTTCATCCAGGTCCATGTAATCTGTAATTTGGGAGCCTGGAGCAACAACACTGTTTTGAGTGTGGCGTTGCAGCCGTCTTTAGATGTGGACGGCGGTAATTACCCAGCTGTTGCGGAGCTGTGATTGACACGTGTATTTGGCACAGACCATGTGCACTATTCATGAGCCGCATACCAGCGATAATTAATTGATTCATATGCCTGTAAGCTTTTTCTAAAATATTAACAAGATAAGATTAAAAAGGCATGGAGTCGTCAGAGCGGGGCGGTTCTGGCCGTGGCGTTGGCGGTGAGTCTATTACCTGGAGGAACGCTCGGTTTGCCTGTTGTTTTGAGAGATAAAGTAACTCCCGCTGCTGCACGGATACTTACCTGCATGTACAAAAATTAAATGTGCTTTTTTTTAGCGCAAAGACATTGGTGTATTCGACATTTGATGGAGCCGGGGTTTCTATGAATGTTATTTAGTAATAACATTGCAGTTTATTTTGCTTTCTGCTGTTTATTTGATGACTATTTATTTCCCTTGACCTGGGCTGCACAATATATTGCGTTAGCATCGATATCGCAATGTGATAATTCGCAATAGACACATCATCGGATATATGCAGTGTTGAGTTTGTATTGTAATTTATCATTTGCTTGTGTTTTTGATGCCTGGAATCGCATAATGATTTTAAAAGCATTCAGGTGTAAGACATTGTACCACTTTAAAGGTTCAAGACACCTTGGAGTAGTTTTGTTGTAATGTTAACAGATGTGTGTGTGTTGTGCATCAGTTAAGACATCGTTACCACATGTCAGCTTTAATTGTGAGTAAAACTGGTGAATTTTGAGCTTTTGTCAGCTAATTTCATCTTCCGGGTCTAAAATATTTTTTGGGGCGGATCAAAATCGGTGACGTAGCGCGAATCTGTTGGTGGAGTGATGACGCATCGTTTTTTTTTTCATTATTATTCATAGCAGAGTTTTCTTATCCTATGAGAAGAGCCTGCTTCTTAATTATTTATGAGAGCTTGTGCTTTCCGAAGGCAAGGCAGACCTGCCAAGCTGTGAGACCCAATGACTGGGTGAGACCGCGTCTGTGCACGGCATGCAGTATTTAGCTGTTCATGAAGGGTCGTGTGTGTTTGTTTCCATGATTCACATGGTTTGTTGCATGTTTTTCCCCGCAATGCTGTCAGGGCCGATACAAAGCTGTTGGTTTGCAGCTGCATGAGAATTGGAGAATGGCAGACTTAGTCTTTTATCAGTTGAGTTCGCTACCATTCAGACACATCGCCTATATTCGTGCTGCAGTGTTCGCCTATTTTTAAAATTCTCCGGATTACCAGCCAGGCAAATGGTTGGAATAGATAGAGCAAGAGACCTGCTGCACTGCTATCCACTGTGTCTGCATTCAGTGTTTACATGATTATCTTTATAATGATATAACAAATTTTGGTTATGTGTATATGAAATTACGTATAACATGTAGCAGGGCATTAAATTACTGTTTATTTCTTTGCGTTTTAACTTTGTAAACTATAAAATCATGTGTCTCCTCAAGGTTTGTCTCATTTTGTGAGCCAACTGACAACAGTTGTTCGCTCCCCTCTTTTACCCCTGCTCTGCTGGCCCCGCCCACTCCTCCCTCTGCTCACACCACTCCACGCCCTTCATGAAGCATTTTTTTGAAAAAAGGTAGACTTGAACCGAAAGAGGGGGGATCATGACCCTTTAACAACGATTAATTTTATTGAACTATTTTTATTTATTTTAATTTTTTTACTTTTATTTGAAATATTATTTTATTATTTCAGCATTCAATTACTTTACTTGAATACAGTTAGACTCAGGAAATAATAAAACACTTTATTTTTGTTTGGATCTTTTTCTTGATTGTATTCATAGATTGTTATGCATGAAAATGCTCACAACATGTGCAAATAAAGAAACGCACTGCAAATAGCACAAACAACAACAAAAATGTGCCGAGGGACCCCTAAAAGTTTACAGAATGTATATTAGATTTTATGGGTATGCAAATAGTAAACACTAATTTATAAATCTGTGATTAAATATGTGCATGACTTAAACACATGCAAATACAGAAATGCACTGCAAATAGCACAGACCGCAACGAAAATGTGTCGGGGGTCCCCAAAGAGTTTATAGATTGGTTATTAGATGTTATTGAGGTGTAAATAGTAAACTTCAATTCATCAATCATTGACTAAACATGTGCATGAAAATACTCATGCAAATATAAAAATGCGCTGCAAATAGCACAGACAACAACAAAAATCTGTCAGGAGACCCCAAAAAGTTTATAGATTGTTTATTAGATTACATGGAGATGCAAATAGTAAACATTAATTCATCAATTTTTGACTAAACATTCATGAAAATACTCACAACACATGCAATACTTAAATGCACTGCAAATAGCACAGACCACAAGAAAAATGTGTCAGGGAAATGTATAGATTGTTTAGTAGATTTTATGGAGATTCTGCAGAATCATCCCAATTGATCTAACATTATAAATTCTTTCCAAATAGAGATATTAAGTCATCTGGTGAAATTGTATTCATATCGCAATATATGTTGCAAAATAAAAAAAATATCGCAATGCTAGATTTTAAGTCTTCATAATGGTTTATTAAAACTGCTTTTGCATTGAGACCTTTCATGATCCGATACATTCCTTATTTTCATTATTTTTAGTATTAGAAATTATTAATCTGATAACAAATAATCATTGGCAAATAATATAGAGTCAGATTATTGGGGCTATTGTAATTTGATTGGTTTGTGAGAAATAATGTTTCACAAGCCAATCAAATGACAGTAACAATGACAGTATTAAATCAAGTCCCATGTGCATGACTGAAAATAGAAAATAAATTAGTTAAAAAAAACAAAAGAGAAACCTATATATATATATATATATATATATATATATATATATATATATATATATATATATATATATATATATATATATATATATATATATAGTGGGGGAAATAAGTATTCAACAAGTCACCATTTTGTCTCAAAAAACATATTTCTAAAGGCACTGTTGACTTGAAATTTTCACCAGATGTTGATCACAACCAAAGAAATCCACATATAAAAAGAAAACAAACCTAGTTAGTTTAAAATGAAGTTATTTGGAATAAAATAAAATGACACACGAAAAAAGTATTGAACACATGAAGAAAGGAAGGTGTAGAAAGGCAGTGAAGGTCCAGACAGCAGCTGAAATATCTTGGTAGTTCTTCAGCAACCCTCTGCCCTTCCTCATTGTAAATGAATATTAGCTGTTTCAGTCCAACATCTAGATTAGCAGGAGGCTGAAGATGAAACCAGGGTGGACCTTTTAGTCAGACAATGATCCAAAACACAGTCAAGGAAAATCAAATGCTTTCAGAGAAAGAAAATCAAGATAATTGGCCCAGATAAAGATCAAGATAAAATCAAGATAATTACAATCTCCTGACTTGAATCCAATAGAGAATGCCAAATAAATATTAGATTTGATAGATGATACCCACAGAACCATCACACTCTGTTGAAGTCTGTGATAAAAATCACACTTGAACAATTCATGTCACTTCATTTTTCATAGGAGAGGCGTCTTTACGCTGCTTTATATATATATATATATATATATATATATATATATATATATATATTTTTTTTTTATGTGCATGCATGCTTTTTATTTGTTAAATTAAATGTCTTTTTAATAAATCTACAGTATCTTTAGTTTTCAAATAATAACAAATAAATCTTATTCACAATAACAGCACCAACCTATCTCTATCTGCTTTCTATGTGTCGACAATGATGTCATACACATTGAACTCAAACAGGTATTGCCTATTACAGCATGTTCTCCAAATGTCTGTGAATTAGCCCAAGATTGCGCTCTTTACACACACACACACACACACACACACACACACACACACACACACACACACACACACACACATACACACACACATATTCACACCCAGCTCCTCCCATCTATCAGCTGGAATCAGGCAGAGAGAGCTGTGTGAAGCTGGCAGCTCCTGACAGGTAGTCACCTTGCAGGTCTCGCTGCTTGTGTCATGAATAAACATGGCTGCTAGTGGCGAAGCGCTTGGAAAAGCACGCTGGCTCCGGTAATGGCCTCTCAAGCCGCAAGAGCGAGAGCCGCCGCTCCACTGCTATTACGGCCCGTGCCAAAGAGCCCTGACTTAGAAACATCCACACCGGCGATGTTTATTAAAGCCCTGACGCACGCAAATACACAAGCAAACACATGGACTGCGGCCCGAGGTGGAGGGTCTCTATTTTCTGCCTGTCGTCAAACTGTTGCGCTCTCTTTACCGTGCATGAAAGAGCAAACAGCACTTCTGGAGCTGTTATTAGATTAGCATATGACATACACTAGACCGACAGTAAACAGGTGGAGTGGATGATGCATTTAATTTGATGAAAACGATGAATAGAAGCTGTACTGTCTGGCGTTTTGGATGTTATGTAGATGGGAAAGGAGTTTTAGTGTGTGGCATACCTGTAAACCCTACTGTTTTTTCCCGGGAGTCTCCAGTGTTTTACAGTTCCATCCTGCCATCATCCCATAAAGGTATTTTCCCGTATTTCTCCCGTATTTTCAGTCTTTCTATGAAAGGTGGCAATAAACATTAAAGAGTCGATCCTCCCTATACGCAACCCATACCGCCGAAACACTAGGGGCCACCCCTTGCTCTTAAATGTGAATCTGTTCTGTGCTTTCATTTTTTTTTTTTTTAAATATATTTTTATTGAACATTTTTGGTGCAAAAACATGTCAGAAAATTACATTGAGTAGAAAGATAATATCTGACATACATGTAATTTGAGTAGTTTTGAGTTCTGACCCCCACATGGAAAATAAACATAAAATAATAATAATAGTAAATAAAATTACATTGTAATTAAATAAACAACAAATAAATAATAATAACACTAATAATAAACAAAAAAAATCACAATATTACATTGCAAAAAGGTATATTACATTTCTTTTGTCCAGGCTGAGTCTAACAGACAAGCTTTTAGTCTTAGAGACTTAGAGGTTCCTAGATAATCAAAGAAAGGGTCCCAGGTCCGATAAAATAGAAAAGGTTTATTCTTCATAGCTGTGGAGAAAGCCTCAAGTGGGATTATGATGCAGACTGCAAGCAGCCATTGATTTAAACTAGGCGGTTCTTCATTAATCCACTTTACAAGGATACATTTCCGAGCAAAGTAAATCAAAATATGTAGCAGTTCTCTGTTCCGAAAATTATAAGGTATATCATCATTGAGGCCCAGTAAGCAGGTCTTTGCTCCCAGTCGAAATGTACATTTAAAGATGGTTTCGAGCTGAAGTCTCTGTGCTTTCATTTTATTTAGGCATGAAACACTTTGAAATAATTAGAAAAACTGTGGGATTCCCTTTCCTTTTCATTACAGGTGCTGTAGCCCCTCCTATACAATCCTCAAAACAGTCATGTAGCAGTGTGTGACTGTCAGCTGACACGCTCCATAGTGATACAGTAAACAGAAGCTGTTTCCCAAACAGATTCTGTACACGTGATTTGGAGCAGGGAGAAAGTCTGGGTTTTGGGTGCGTGTTTTAACAGACATATACACATAATTAATAATAATAATAACATCTAAAGATGTCGATCTTGGTGGGGGGTTTTTTCAAACACAACTAGTTTTGTCCTAATAGAGCATTAGAAGTTAGGAAAACAATCGAATGCTTTCATTATAACGTTAGATTTGTGCAAGTGATACCTGTTATTTAATGCAATCAAATAATAATAAATGAGATTCATTCCTTGCTCTTTAATCAAAATGTGTAAGTTATACAGTGAAGAAAAGGTTAAGGAATTTTGATAACTTGACTCTATTTCTTTATAATAACTATTAATTTTAATTATCTGAACTATTTGCTAATTTATTTGCTGCTAATGTATACTATTTGTTTTTTCTTTTGAAAATAATAATGATAATAATAATTATAAATAAAACATATTACTGATCATTTAACTGTTTGTTTACAATGAAACCACTCCAGAAAAAACATATTTAGTATTTTTTTTTTTTTTATATCCCTATTTTCACATCCCAATGTTGACAGGTATGGTGTGTGGTAGTTTTGTTTTTCCAGAAAGAAGAATTGATTCTGAACTGAAATTTGCATAAGTTTTTGTCTTTATTGGCTGTCGACGAAAAATGTGTGGTTTGACAATAAAACACTGTATGTTTATCTGAGGCCAATTCGGTTTGTTTTTCTGATGTGTAGGGCTGGGTATTGAGTTTGATACTTTTTGGCACCAAACAACTTAGTGAATTTTTTTTTCCATTAGTGAAGTTTTTTTCCCTCTCCGCTGTCGCCACTGGCTTGCATGGTTCAGGATCTGTAGAGCTGCGCATCGTTAGATTTGCTCTTCAGTTTTTGGACTCTCAGTAGTGATTATTAAACCACACTGAACTGAGCTAAACTGAACTGAACTTAAACACTACAAACTGAACTACACTGTTCCAATTTACTATGATCTTCTATATGAAGCTGCTTTGACACAATCTACATTGTAAAAGCGCTATACAAATAAAGGTGAATTGAATTGAAAAACGAATTGCCTCGATACTATCAAGTATTGAAAAATGTGATTTGGTACCAAGTTTTGATAACTAAAAGTACATATCTACATATATGTTTGGGGGTTATAGTTATCTGTCAATCATCTCAGTCAGTAAATCACTATGTAAGCAGGCGATGTGGGCCTGTAATGAGACAGAGGTTTGGCAAATCAGCTTTCGGAAATGAGGTAGACGCAGCAGGTCACTCGTTTTTTATTCTCCAAAAAAAAAAAAAAAACGACTAAATATTGCATAAACAGAGACACATTTTGTATAAAAATAAAAACAAAGGTCTCTTGTTTATCGCTTTTTATGTGTCTCTAGAGCAAAACTGTTGAATTAAAACAAGTTACAGATCATTTAAGAAAGTTTATCCAAGTAGCGAAAATATTAGGCATTGTCGAGTATCGAAAAATGTCTTGTGGTTTGGTACCAAGTTTTGATACATAAAGTTGATAAATCTAGTTAGTTATGGCTGGGCAATATGACAAAAATCTCATATCATGATATAAGTTTATACCCAGCAAACAATTTTGTGTTTAACAGACATCTAATAGATATCTAAATGTAGACAGCATGTCATTGAAAATCTAATAGACATCTAAGAATAGCCCAAAACTAGACTAGTCATCAAATAGACAGACTAGACAGACTTTATATGTGTAGTCATTCATTTCTGTTTATTTGAAGACTATTCTAGTTTTGGCCTATTCTTAGACGTCTATTAGATTTTCACTGACAGCCCAAATTTAGTAAAAGCGCTTTATAAATAAACAGGAATTGAATTGAATTCAGGCAAGTAGGTAGTGCTGTTGCCTCACAGCAAGAAGGTCGCTGGTTCGAGCCTTGGCTGGGTCAGTTGGCGTTTCTGTGTGGAGTTTGCATGTTCTTCCTGCGTTCGTGTGGGTTTCCTCCGGGTGCTCCGGTTTCCCCCACAGTCCAAAGACATGCGGTACAGGTGAATTGGGAAGGCTAAATTGTCCTTTGTGTATGAGTGTGAGTGAGTGTGTATGGATGTTTCCCAGAGATGGGTTGCAGCTGGAAGGGCATCCGCTGCGTTAAACATGTGCTGGATAAGTTGGCGGTTCATTCCGCTGTGGCAACCCCGGATTAATAAAGGGACTAAGCCGAAAAGAAAATGAATGAATGAATGAATTGAATTCAAATCATTCTGATTATTAAAAAAAGAGAATGACTAAACAGGACAAACACTTTCTAATATTTCAAATCAAATCTTGTCTAAGAAAAAGGTTTTATCAGTTCCTCCAGAGACCTCCCATGTGGCTGAACACCATGTGACTAATATCGTCCGATTGGCGGCTGATTAATCTCTTTTTTCCCCTAAAGTCTGCCTCTTTTCTTCAGTCCATATGATGTTCCGTCCCAAATGAAAGCATGATTAATCCACGTATCTGCGCTGATAGGCCGCACTAATGGATACGGCCATTAGGGAGTCTGTGAACAGCCTGACAAGGTAACTCATTTGCTGCGGGTAAAAAAATAAAATAAGTGGTTTGATTTCGACCCACCTCGCAACGATGACACATTTGGACTTCTCCAAAGTTGCTCCTGCACTTTCATCATCATAATGAGACGATTTCCAACTTTTAATTAGAGCTCAGAGCACCTCAAATACTGTAGGCCTCGGAGAACGTCTTCGCTCACGATCCAGAGCGCTAGATTGGTTCGCTTGTAGCCTCGGGACAGAACCGGGCGGATGATTAGCTGAAAAATACTTTCGCTGCTCGGATAAACTTTCTGGAATGATCCGTAACTTGTTTTAATTTAACAGGATTGCTCTGGAGACACTTGAAAAGCGATAAACAAGAGGCCTCTGTGTTTATTTGGATGCAAAATGTGGTGGTGTTTATGCAATATTTAGTAGCTTTTTATTTGGAGAATAAAAAACGAGTGACCCGCTGCGTCCACCTCATTCCGAAAGCTGATTTGCCAAACCTCTGTCTCATTGCGGGCCCACTTCGCCTGTTTACATAGTGATTTACTGACTGAGATTGACAGATAATTACATCACCCCCAAACAGTCGCTCGAATGCGAAAGCAAAAAAGCAAACAGCCAGTGCATGAAAAAAAAATAATATTTTGACATAGCTGACTGCATTCAACATCTCATATACATCAATTCCTGCTGTCAGGGTGGGGATAATTTACTTTTTTCTAGTCTGTGGCAGAAATTGCACCGACAATATTTTGCATATTCTTAAAACCCTTTTTTTTTACCTCTATATTACTTTCCACTGTTCGGTAAAAGAATGTTAACACGCTTTCCTGCAATTCCGCATCCACCGAGACCTCTGAGAGGAACATTTGTTTAGAGAATATAAAATACATCCGTGAAATACATGATTGAATTCGAAAAAACGTAAAACAATATAACTTATAGCGAAATAGTAAAGTAAAATACAAAACTGCTGTGTAAAAAATAGTGTAAAATAAAAAATCGTTAGCATTCATTCATTTTTCTTAGGCTTAGTCCCTTATTTAATAGGTTTACGCAGCAGATTCCCTTTCAGCTGCAATACAGTACTGGGAAACACCCATATGTGCTTACACTCATACACTTTTTAATAATTAATTATTATTATTTATTAAATAGAGGACAGCACAGTGGCTCAGTGGTTAGCACTATCGCCTCACAGCAAGAAGGTTGCTGGTTCGTGTCCCGTCCCAGTTGGCATTTCTGTGAGGAGTTTGCATGTTCTCCTCACGTTGGTGTGGGTTTCCTCCGGGTGCTCCGGCTTGCTTTAATTGACCATAGTGTATGAGTGTGTGTGTGAATGTGAGAGTGTATGGGTGTTTCCCGGTGCTGGATTGCAGCTGGAAGGGAATTCGTTGCGTAAAACATATGCTGGAATAGTTGGCGGTTCATTACGCTGTAAGCGGAATGAAAATGAATGAATAATTAAATAGATGACCAGTCTTACAGTCATTGTGCTCGTAAACATATTATTTAATATTATATATTAAAGACACAAAAAATTATTGCTTTTATTAATAAATCAATAGTATTTAACCAAATTATTATAAAATAAATAAATAAATAGATAATAATAATAATAATAATAATAATAGAATATGAATAATAATAATAGAATATAAATAATAATAATAATAATAATAGAATAATAATAATAATAATAATAATAATAATATAATAATAATAATAATAATAATAATAATAATAATAATAATAATAATAATG
The DNA here is from genome assembly GCF_903798145.1 of Danio aesculapii. Taxonomy (NCBI): domain Eukaryota; kingdom Metazoa; phylum Chordata; class Actinopteri; order Cypriniformes; family Danionidae; genus Danio; species Danio aesculapii. The sequence goes on along the minus strand of NC_079451.1, from coordinate 43,608,481 downwards.
GCAATAATAATAGCAACATTCATCAGAAATCTATATTATCATTGATTATTTGTGTGCAATTATTAATAATGGAACTTGACAATGATCTGGTCAGTTTTTTGCTTAATATTTTGGTGGAAACTGATTATTTTTTAAAATATTATTTAATGAATAGAAACTTTATATTATTATTTTTATTTTATAATGATATTAAATAATAATAATAAATAAGAATTAAAATGTTCTATAATAGATTCAAAATAATATAACCTTTTAGCACTAAATCGGCATATTAGAATATGAGATTAATTTCCTTGATCATCATGTAAGTGAAAAAAACAGCGTTTCTATAACAATAATAAATAATATTATAATAGATAGTGTAATAATATTTCATATTAGTACTGTTGTTACTATATTTGTCAAAGATATACAACTAAATTATTTTTTAATTATTGGAATTTATCCAAACTGTTGAACTATTATTATTATTATTATTATTATTATTATTATTATTATTATTATTATTATTATTATTATTATTATTATTATTATTGTTATTGTTATTATTACTACAAATTAGCCTACCCTTAATAATAATAATAATAATAATAATAATAACAATAATAATAATAATGTTTAATAATAATAATATTAACAAATAATACTACTAAAAATTATTATTAATATTATTTTAAATTATTATTATTATTATTATTATTATTATTAATAATAATAATAATAATAATAATAATAATAATAATAATAATTATTATTATTATTATTATTATTATTAAGGGTATGCTAAATTTTTAAAATAATAATAATTATTATTATTATTATTGTTATTATTATTATTATTATTATTATTATTATAGCAATATTAATGATATTAATTTAATATTGTTATTAATATTATTGTTATTATTATGATGATGGTGATGATGATGATGATGATGATGATTATAGCAATATTAATAATACTAATTTAATGTTGTTATTATTATTATTATTATTATTATTATTATTATTATTATTATTATTATTATTATAGCAATTTAATAAAAATAATTTATTATTATTATTATTATTATTATTATTATTATTATTATTATTATTATTATTATTATTATTATGGCAATATTAATAATACTAATTTAATAATAATAATAATAATAATAATAATATAGCATTATTAATGATACTAAATTATTATTATTATTATTATTATTATTATTATTATTATTATTATTATTATTATTATTATTATTATTATTATTATTAAGGCAACACAGTGGCACAGTATGTAGTGCTGTCGCCTCACAGCAAAAAGGTCGCTGGTTCGAGCCTCGGCTGGGTCAGTTGGTATTTTTGTGTGGAGTTTGCATGTTCTCCCTGCGTTCGCGTGGGTTACCTCCAGGTGCTCCGGTTTCCCCCACAGTCCCAAGACATGTGCTACAGGTGAATTGGGTAGGCTAAATTGTCCTTTGTGTATGAGTGTGAATGAGTGTATATGGATGTTTCCCAGAGATGGGTTGCAGCTGGAATGACATCCGCTGCATAAAACATATGCTGGATAAGTTGGCGGTTCATTCCACTATGGCGACCCTGGATTAATAAAGGGACTAAGCCGAAAAGAAAATGAGTGAATGAATTGTTATTATTAATACTACTACTACTACTACTACTACTACTACTAATGCTTAATAATACTAATAATAGTAATAATAATAATAATAATAATAATAATAATAATAATAATAATAATACAAATTTATTGTTTTTATTTGTTTATTATTATTATTATTATTATTATTATTATTATTATTATTATTATTATTATTATTATTATTATTATTAAGCAATATCACTCTATATACACATTTTCTTGTAAACCTTATTTATAAAAAGTATATTAAAAAACTACAAAAAAAACAACAGCAACAACCAAAATGCAGTCTTTTGTTGTAAATTCAGATACATTTTCTAAATATATTTTGGGCTTCTATATTTCAGATCATAGAAATTGTTTAATTTATAATTTAGATTAATTTAAAAGCAAATAATTCAAATGTTTATTATTTGTAAAGATATAATTATTTTAGCGTTTTTAAAGCTGAAAGGCATAAACCAGAGAGCCTTTTTTCATATTTCCCCAGGGGAGTTGAGTGGAAGTTTTCTTCAACTTTTTTTTTTTGCTTGTATTTTTAGGCTAATGTTTTTGTGCGCTTTTGTTATTGTTCCGCATATGTTCAGTCTCTTATGGATCTGGGATTGAAAGGGAAAGGCAGGAACAGTATCTATAGAAAAGATGAGTCTGTGAGAGCATTTTTTCTGATTGCTTTGTGTCCTGTCTGAACCCTGTCATTGTGGAATAGTGCAGATATGGGCTGTTTATATTGGCCCTCCGTCCTCTCACACGTCTCTGTCTGCCACTTTCTCCCCATCTTTGAAAATTTCAGGCAATTTTCTTTACATTGTGGCCTCTACCTTTCACATCGCTCTATCCATTACGCCTATCTTTTATCTTATTTCAATGAAACAGTGCTATTTTGTCCAGGGTTGGAAACTTTATGGGGTGATTTCAGGGGGAAAGTTATATAGGGACATGAAAAAAGTGTGTGTGTAGCTGTGTGTGATCCACCAGAAATCAATATTATAATTTATTTTTTGCGTGCAATTATTAATAATGGAACTTGACAATGATCTGGTCAGTTTTTTTGTGGAAACTGATTATTTTTTTCAAGATTATTTGATGAATAGAAAGTTTGTATTGTTATTATTATTATTATTTTATAATAATATTATAAATTGGCAGTTTAAATGTGTTATTATAATTGTATTACTATACACACTCACCAGCCACTTTATTAGGTACACCTTAATAGTACTGGGTTGGACCCCCTTTTGCCTTCAGAACTGCTTTAATACATTGTGGCATAGATTCAACAAGGTACTGGAAATATTCCTTCAGAGATTTTGGTCCGTATTGACATGATAGCTTCACACAGTTGATCACGCAGACATTCATGATGCGAATCTCCCGTTCCACCACATCCCAAAGGTGCTCTTTTGGATTGAGTTCTGGTGACTGTGGAGGCCATTTGAGTACAGTGAACTCATTGTCATGTTCAAGAAACCAGTCTGAGATGATTCATGTTTTATGACATGGCGCGTTATCCTGCTGGAAGTAGCTATCAGAAAATGGGTACACTGTGGTTCTAAAGGGATGGACATGGTCAGCAACAATACTCAGGTAGGCTGTGGCATTGACATGATGCTTAATTGGTACTAATGGGCACAAAGTGTGCCAAGAAAATATCTCCAACACCATTACACCACCAGCAGCAGCCTGAACCGCTGATACAAGGCAGGATGAATCCATGCTTTCATGTTGTTGATGCCAAATTCTGACCCGACCATCCGAATGTCGCAACAGAAATCGAGACTCATCAGACCAGGCAACATTTTTCCAATCTTCTCTTGTCCAATTTTGGTGAGCCTGTGTGAATTGTAGCCTGTTCTTAGCTGACAGGAGTGGCGCCCGGTGTGGTCTTCTGCTGCTGTAGCCCATCTGCCTCAAGGTTGGACGTGTTGTGTGTTCAGAGATGTTCTTCTGCATACCTCAGTTGTAACAAGTGGTTATTTGAGTTATTGTTGCCTTTCTATCAGCTGGAACCAGTCTGGCCTATCTTCTCTCACCTCTGGCATCAACAAGGGATTTGTGCCCACAGAACTGTTGCTCCCTGGATATTTTCACTTTTTCAGACAATTGTTTGTAAACCCTAGTGATGATTTTACGTGAAAATTCCAGTAAAGTTTAAAGTTTAAAATTAAATCAGCAGTTTCTGAAAACACTCAGACCAGCCCGTCTGGCAGCAACAACCATGACATGTTCAAAGTCACTTAAATCACATTTCTTCCCCATTCTGATGCTCAGTTTGAACTGCAGCAGATCGTCTTGACCATGTCTACATGCCTAAATGCATTGAATTGCTGCCATATGATTGGCTGATTAGAAATTTGAGCTAATGAGCAGTTGTACCGAATAAATTGGCCGGTAAGTATGTGTGTGTGTGTGTGTGTGTGTGTGTGTGTGTGTGTGTGTGTGTATATATATATATATATATATATATATATATATATATATATATATATATATATATATATATATATATATATATATATATATATATATATATATATATATTCATAATAATAAAATGGTTTTAGCACTAAAGCTGCATATTAGATTAATTTTCTTAATCATCTTGTGGGAGAAAAAAAAACAGCTTTTCCAAAACAAGAATAAATAATATTTTAAAATATATATAAAACGTAACTCTAAAGTGTAATTATATTCCATATTATTTGTCAAATAAATACAACTCAATCATTATTTTTAATTATTTTAAATATTTAAAAGTGTTGAACAATAGTGTATATAATAAATTTGTTTAATTTGTATATAATTTGGTAAAAAAAAGCAAAAAAAAAACTTAATATAACAACTAACTTAAATAACTTAAATAACATAACCTAATTTACACCGTTCAACATTTAAAATAAAAAACTTTCAATTGAATTAAATTTTTGTCTTAATTTTGATGAGATTAATTGTGTTCATGCAGTGATAATACTGTAGAACAGACTGCTGCTTCATTCACCTGCACTGAAAATCAATCTTGGCCTCGGTTTTAAAGACTGACATCTGTCTGCTGGATTGATCCAGGGAGTTGATGTTTGTCAGCGGCGGAGCATTTGGATTGTTTGTTGCCGTTTCTTTTCCTGACAGGTCTAAATATAGAAATCATATTCTCAGCAGGGGCTAATTTGAGTTCTTAATCGTGTTCAGACCCAGTGGATTTGGCTTTTCAGCAGGCCACCTGTCTAACACATTAGAAGAGTTTTTTCCCTCATTTTTTCGGGGCAGATGGAGAGAGGAAGTCTGTCCTTATCTTAAATATTCCATCAAGCCGTGCAGATCAAACTAGCGCCAGCTGTAAACATGTCCAGGTGAAAATCTCTGTGTTTGTGTGAGTATCGTTTTGCACACATTCAGATTTACATGCAAGAGTGATTCTGATAATTCTGAAACTCTGAAAGTCCATTCTGATGTGATAAATGTATACATTTAAATGCAGTAGTATTAAAGGCACCGTGTTTCCTTTTTTTACCACTAGAGGGAGTGTGTTCACAACAAACAAAGGTGTTGTTTTATGACTATGTACAGTGTATCCAGATAGTATTGATAGCACTTAACTTTTTCCACATTCTTTTATGTTACAGCCTCATTCCAAAATGGATTCAATTCATTTATTTCCTCAAATTTAAACACACAATAATAGCCCATAATGACAATGTGAAAAAAGAGTTGCAAATTTATTACAAATAAAAAACCTGAATAATCACATGTACATAAGTATTCACAGCCTTTGTTCAATACTTTGTTAATGCACCTTTGTAGCAATCACAGCCTCAAATCTTTTTAAATATGATGCTACAAGCTTGCCACATCTGTCTTTGGGAATTTTTTGTCCATTTCTCTTTGCTGAACCTCTCAAGTTCAATCAGGTTGGATGGGAAGCGACGATGTACAGCGTCTTTCAGATCTCTCAAGAGATGTTCCATGGCATTTAGGTCTGGGCTCTGTCTAGGCCACTCAAGGACATTCACAGAGTTGTTGTGAAGGCACTCCACTGATATTTTGGCAGTGTGCTTTGGGTTATTGTCCTGCTGGAAGATGAACCATCGCCCCAGTCTGAGGTCAAGAGCACTCTGAAGCAGGTTTTCATTCAGGTCTCTGTACATTGCATTCATCTTTCCCTCTATCCTGACTAGTCTTCCAGTTCCTGCTGCTGAAAAACATCCCCACAGCATGATGCTGCCACCACCATGCTTCACTGTAGGGATGGTATTAGCCTGGTGATGAGCAGTGCCTGATTTTCTCCAAACGTAACGCCTGGCATTCACTCCAAAGTGTTCAATTTTAGTCTCATCAGACCAGAGAATTTAGTTTCTTATGGTCTGAGAGTCCTTCAGATGCCTTTTGGCAAATTCCAGGTGGGGAGTGTCTTCCGTCTGGCCTCAGACCTACCATACAGACCTGATTGGTGGACAGAGGGTTATCCTTCTGTAAGGTTCTTGCTATGAACACTTTCTGGATGCACTGTAAATGAGTGTGGAATCACAGGAGTTGTGATCTTCAATACATCCTATAGCATCCAACCTTATTCGTAGCATAGACCAGTGTTTGTATTGATAATTTTGTCAGGTGGGAAGGGGGGGTTATATGAGTGTAAAGTAAATCTTACCGTTATAGTATGTTAATAAAGATGGGTGCTGCACCTGCCACAGAGTTTTCTATATGTGGCTAACCAATGCAAACAGACGCTGATGCCAGTGTTCATACCTGGATGTACAAGACAATATTTCATAATAGACACACTACCGGTCAAAAGTTTAGACTATTTTTTTCAGGTTTTTTTTTCAGTCATTATTGATTTTATTACTATTACTGTTTGTAATTCATTCATTCATACATTTTCTTTTTGGCTTAATCCCTTTATTAATTATTGGCGCGGCAGGCCAGACTCACAGTGGCAGGCCAGATTGACCGCCAGGCCACCGGGAAATGTCCCTCTGCTCCCTATGGCCAGTTCGCTCCTATGTATGTGTGTGTGTGTGTGTGTGTGTGTGTGTGTGTGTGTGTGTGTGTGTGTGTGTGTGTGTGTGTGTGTGAGAGAGAGGTGAATATAATGTCCAGGTAATCAGTCCATGATGAGTTACCAGCTGTGTGTGTGTGTGTGTAATCAGGGGAAATCAGGAACTGGTGTGAGTGCAGTGCATGATGGTATTTGAAGTCCAGTTCAGTGACAGATGTATAGATCTCCTGCGATCTGCAAGTATTAAATCGCTGTGATCACTTCTGATCGCTAGTATTCAGCTTAAAGTGCATTATAAAGACTTGGCTTTATATGATTTAACTTAACGAGGCAAGTTAGTATAATTAGGCAACAATACTTACCATTTATATAAATACACACAAAATACATTATTTAAATACAACAAAAACATTTGACATTAATCAGAATTATTTCAAACGGCTGAACAATAGTGTATACAATACTTACTCCCAGAGCCGTTTATATTGAAGTTGATATTTAGCCACACCATGTTGGTGTTTCATAACATCTGGTTTTAACAAGGTGGGTCGTTAGCCCAACACTAAACCCCCAACCAGGAGGACCAGTGTATATAATACATGCTATTATTTATTTTGTTTGTAATTTAGTCAAATAACCAAAAAAAAAATAAGAAATTAATAAGTTACACCATTCAACATTTAAAGGGTGGCTAATAATTTGAACTTAGCAGTTTTTTACATGTATATTATTTTTATTCAGACAAAAAAGAAAGATTTTCGAACTTTGCTAAACATCGCTTATTTAAAATAGAATAGACATGTTACAGTCGGGCTGATATTGTTGTCTTCAACTGTACATGCATCTGCCAAACCAGCATGTGTCTGTGGTCTGGTGATCCTGTGTTTTCTTAATCACTCGTGCTGCTCTTTAAAAACCAATAGCTTAATTACTGCGCTCTGTATCAGATTATAAGCTGTCGTTAGAGGCTCGTGAAGTTGCTTCCTTCCAGTGAAGCTGGAGACTAATGAACAGCATGAAGAAGAAGAAGTGAGAAAGAGTGTGTGTGTGCATGTGTGTGTGTGTGTGTGTGTTAGATTGAAGGACAGATGGCAGATGATCCTGGAAAATGCAAGCTTTCTCCACTTCAGCACAGAGGCTTGATGTGTTTGTGCTCACGCCGCACCTGAATTAAACCTACGTGACGCATTTCAGGCTCTGGATTATTACAGTCATGCTAGTATATTACGTTTAGTTAATGTTGTTATATAGTTCTGTGCTGAACAAAGTTTGAGAAGAGATCTGAATATTCTCTCCATCTGTGGTCAGGTTTGCCAAGAAAACTTCTGCTTTCAGTGAAAAAAAGGCTTTTTGAAATGGATTTAACTTTTTTATTTTTTGACCAAACTTATTTTTCTTTTTAATTTGCAACAAAAGTTCAGGTTTTTTTATTTTCAATTTTAAGGAGCGCCATATACAATATTCTAGATACAAAAATATACTATATACAGTTTAGCGTTATTTATATTGTTTGGTAGTTTTGTTGATTTGTATTTGTTGTATATTATTTTATAAGGTTTACAATTGTTAATTTGTATTATTTTAATATTTTAATATGACTTCATAAATGTATACAAACACACATATTTCTTCAACATATTTCTAAACATAATAGTTTTCATAACTCATCTCTAATAACTGATTTATTTTATCTTTGCCATGATGACAGTACATAATATTTTACAAGATATTTTTCACGACACTTCTATACAGCTTACAGTGACATTTAAAGGCTTAATTAGGTTAATTATGTTAACTAGGCAGGTTAGGGTAATTAGGCAAGTTATTGTATAATGATTGTTTGTTCTGTAGACTATTGAAAAAATATATAGCTTAAATGGGCTAATAAATTTGACCTTATAATGGTTTTAAAACATTAAAAAATGCTAAAAAAAATAAATAATATAAAATGCGAAATAAAACAAATAAGATTTTCTCCAGAAGAAAAAATATTATCAGACATACTGTGAAAATTTATGTGATGTTAAACATCATTTGGGAAATATTTATAAAAGAAAAAAAATTCAAAGGGGGCCCTACTAATTCTGACTTCAACTGTATATTATAAAACTATAAAAAGTATTAAATGAAAAAAATAAATATTATATTCACTCCTATATTCAAGAATTATATATATAATACACTCCTGTGAAATTGCAATATTTATTAAATATTTTCCAAGTGTTAAACAGCAAGGACATTGTCACAGTATTCACTATAAGACTTTTTCTTTGAGATAAAATATTGTATAAAAGTGTAAAGTATAATATTATAACATTTATTATAATATTTTATATATAGCATTGATACAATTTTTTTTTTCAATTTGTTTTTTTATTTATTTTATATTCAGTTGTTTAGTGTTAATTGTTAAGTTTTCATTATTATGACAATTTCATCATTATTTTCGTTCATCAGAAATGTACTTTTGAACCGATTTAGTTAACAACTTAATGTGATCTAAAATGTTTCTAGTTAAACTCTTCCAGACCGCTTAATCCTGCCATCTGCAGTCTCAATACTGTACTCTTTATACAGTACACTATAATCCATTTGTTGCTGCATTTATTCTCATTTCCCTAATATTCTCCTTCACGAAACTCTCTAAAATCTCCATTCTCCAGTCTCATGAGAGTCCTCTGGTCCTTCTGAATCGATCTGAATTTACCTCTTATTATCTGCATATCCATAATGCTGTTGTGGAATAAAATGCATAAACATTATACCAAATGCAGTTAAAGTCTAAATTATTTGCCCTCCGCTGAAGTTTTTCTTTTTCAAATATTTCCCAAATGATGTTTAACAGGCTAATAATTCTGACTTCAACTGTGTGTCAATACTCCACAACATTTCTTTTCCATCCCAAACTGTTCGTGCGTTCAGTAAAGCAAGCATTACAGTAGATCTTATTGCTCTGCTTTACCTTGAAGTGTCCTGTGACGTTCTGTCACCCCGATACACACCTGATGGGAAAAGCAATAACGCCACATTCCCCTGGATAAGAGCTGGCCATAGCCGGCAATATCCTTTATAGTGGCTCTATGATAATAATATGGCAGATATTGTCGCAGGCTCTGGAAGTGCTGGCTGTGTGTTAACAATATGAATTCTGATTAGAGCTCAGATAACGGCCGTCGTCATTCCGGCTCCTTTATCATCCGCGAAAAAGCAGATTGTGCACTGTCTCGCCGAGTGTTTTATTAGCACATTATACAAATTGCACACGCAACAAACACCATAAATAACAGGCAACACAGGTAAACAAACAGGCCACGGAGGGATAAAGAGCAATGCGGGATGATGATGATAATACATTGAGCAGTATTTAGAGGTGTTGAATTGACTCTGTCAGCAGAATGTTGGGACATCAGGTGCTTCAAACACCCATAATACTTGACCTGTCCTGAGGGGATGTGATCAGCGTGTGGATTTGTATTGAAATTGGATTTGTAGGTGTTTATAGCATCACTTCTGATAAAAGTACAGTATACAAAAATTCAATTCTTTCATTTTTTATTTTTTATATCTTTGTATATAGGAAATTTTGAAGACTTTATGTATTTATTTATTTTCTTGTTTATTTTAGTTGCTTTTTACAGTTGTACTTAAAAATAAATTTATAACCATTTATTGAAAAAGTATGCTTCTTCTACTTATATTAATAATAATAATAATAATAATAATAATAATAATAATAATAATAATAATAATAATGTAATATTAATAATAATAATAATGTAATATCAATAATAATAATAATAATACTAATAATAATAATAATAATAATACTAATAATAATAATAATAATAATAATAATACTAATAATAATAATAATAATAATAATAATAATAATGTAATATTATTAATAATAATAATGTAATAATAATAATAATAATAATAATAATAATAATAATAATAATAATAATGTAATATCAATATTATTATTATTATTAATAATAATAATAATAATAATAATAATAATAATAATAATAATAACAATAATAATAATAACAATAATAGTATTGTTGTTGTTGTCACTCCTTTATCATTTGCACTATCCTTGGTTAACTCCAGTCTTTGTTTACTTTTATTTTAAAATAAATAAATAAATAAATAATATAAAATAATAATAATAATGATAATAATAATTTATATAATAATAATAATAATAATTATTATTATTATTATTAGTAGTAGTAGTAGTAGTGGTAGTAGTAGTAGTAGTAGTAATAATTCATTCATTCCTTTATTAATCTGGGGTCGGAATGAACTGCCAATTTATCCAGCATGTGTTTTACACAGCGGATGCCCTTCCAGCTGCAACCCATCACTGGGAAACACTCATACATACTCATTTACACACATGTTTTTGGATTTGTGGGGGAACCGGAGCACCCAAAGAAAACCCTCGCCAACACGAGGAGAACATGCAAACTCCACACAGAAATGCCAACTGACCCAGCCAGGGCTCAAACCAAAGAGGCGATCGTGCGACCCACTGCGCCACCATGCTATTAATAATTAGTAATTAGTAATAATAATAAAAACAACAATAATAATAATAATAATAATAATTATAATAATAATAATAGTAATGCTAATAATAATATTGTTGTTGTTAATTAAACATCACCTCTATCCTTTGCACTTACCTTGGTTGACTGTCTTTGTTTATTTTATTTTATTTTATAATAAATAATTAAATAATAATATAATAATAATAATAATAATAATAATAATAATAATAATAATAATAATAATAATAATAATTTTGTAATATTTAAACAGAAAACTTCACAACTCTAAATGAATTCCTTATTATTATTATTATTATTATTATTATTATTATTATTATTATTATTATTATTATTATTATTATTATCATTATTATCATTATTATTATCATTATTATTATTATTATTATTATTATTATTATTATTAGATTATTATTATTTAATTATTTATTATAAATAAAATAAAATAAAATAAAATAAAATAAACAAAGACAGTCAACCAAGGTTTGTATATATTTGTATTAGGAAAAAATAAAATGAAAAAATAAAAAATGAAATAAAATATTTATTTTATTTTATATATTTTTTTATTTTACTTCAAATTTTATTGTAAAAAAATAAACAAAATTGTACAATTGCCAAAAAACAAAAACAGTAATATATTAATACATATTTCAACATATCAACAACATGGATCCATCCTGCCTTGTATCAACAGTTTAGGCTGGTGGTGGTGGTGGTGTAATGGTGTGAGGGATATTTTCTCGACAACCTTTGGGCCCATTAGTACCAATTTAGCGTCATGTCAAGCACTCAGTTTAAGATTGAAATTTTATTTTATTTTATTTTATTTTATTTTATTTTATTTTATTTTATTTTATTTTATTTTATTTTATTTTATTTTATTTTATTTTATTAAAATTTTTATTTTATTTTATTAAAATTTTTATTTTAATCCTTACACAACATTGCATTTATTTTAACATGCTGTAACCAAAACAGATAAAAAATCAATCAATCAATCAATTTTTTGATTGTTGAATCTGTTTGCTAATCTGTTGAAAGAAACCATTAAACCATCAGACTTAACTCTCCAGCAGTGGCGGCAGTGCTGTGCATTATTTG
>NC_079451.1:43523659-43583659 GCF_903798145.1 Danio aesculapii | reverse complement strand
AATATTTACAAACATATATTTAGATTTATTTTAAATAAATAAAAGTATTATAGTTATTGATATTATTATTATTATTATTATTATTATTATTATTATTATTATTATTATTGTTGTTATTATTAATATACAATTAATATTCTAAATAAATAACAGAAATCAATCCTAAATGTAACTGCAAAACAATGTAATGACACAATTGGAGTAATCATTTATGAAATGTTTTGCAGGATTTTCTATAGAATTGTAAAGTATACAAAAAAAACGATGTCATGTTTTTTTAGAATTATCTGTTGTCTTTTAGAACCGACTCATGGAGAACTTTTAGTCTTACCCCCTGACTCATAATGCCTCCTTTATGCTTCTTAGCCATGCTTAGTTGAAATAAGATCATCATCATATTATTATTACTGTTTTATAACTCTTTGAAACTGCCCCTTTTTAGGCTTTGATCCTAATTGTGCAATTCTGGTGACTGTTGCTTTAAATTCAAATTAGATACAAATGCATGTGTGTCAGCATAGTGGCAGATTCAAAAACAGGATGAGCTCGCCCTCATGAGGATGTTTCCTATACTAATGAGGGCGAGCTCATTGCTAATGGGCGGGGCATGTCCAAAGGAAGAATGTCAAACGAAGTGTTTCTGCAGACAGTTTTTTTAATCAATTGTGATTATAAAAAAAATATTTAATACATTTTAACCATTAGAAGCTGGTTAAATTCACAGATTGTGTCCTTACAACTATGTTTAAACCCCTTATACAAATACTTATACTTTAAAGTACAATATAAAACAACTTGTGTGTGTGTGTGTGTGTGTTTTTTAAAGGGTTACAAAGAGTGTAAAATAAAAAAATGATGTTACTAAATAGCTACATTTTAGCAAAATAAAAATGCTGATTTCCATCGTACTGTATATAAAAAGTGAATTCTGGGTGATGCTGGTGTTTTAAAGCCTCTCCATATCATTTTGACCAGTCATATGACACACAGTATGTATATCCAAGTCAATGAGAATATTAATGAGGTTACCAAGGAGATAGCATTTACTTTAATTAGAAGAACCAAGACTATGGCCTTTTTTACTGCGGCATGGCGAAGAGTCACAAAAGGAATTGATTGGTTTTGGCATTTAGTCTCTGATCAAGTGTCATCTATTGCTTCAGGAGGCAAGAAGATAATCTAAAGTGACATTTCTCTTCTGCCGGCTTTTTCTACACTGATGAAGGCAATTACCTCTACCCTAAATGATCATTTGCAGAACTTTCAGCCTCTTGATGGTGTGTGTGTGTGTGTGTGTGAGTGTGTACCTGAATGTGTGTCACATAATTTAGTAAACATAGAAACATCATTGCTCACAAGATAAGCTGCAGATTTACAAATGAAAAAGAAAAATCTTAAAATCTAAAAATATTTGTTAGTTTTTTTAGATAAAAATATTTTGTTCACATTCAGGCTTACATTCATTCAGTTCAGCCATTTATTAATTCAGTAATAGGTGAATTAAATATACTAAATCGGTCGTAGTGTATGTGTGAATGAGTGTGTGTGGGTGTTTTCTACTACTGGGATGCAGCTGGAAGGGCATCTGCTGCATAAAAAACATTGAATAGTGGGCAGTTCATTCCTCTGTGGCGACCTCTGAAATAGAGACTAAGCCGAAAGGAAAATGAATGAATGAATGAATGAGGTCATTAAAGGGGTAGTTCACCTGAAAATGAAAACTCTCAAATTCATTTACATATTCAAAACAAATACTGCGGAAGTCAATGGTTACCAGTTTCCAACATTCTTCAAAATATCTTTTTTTGTATTTCCATACAACTGGAAATGGATGGATCAAGTGAAGGGTGAGTAAATAATGGCAAGTTTTTGGTAACTATCCCTTTAAGTCCCTTCCTTTAAATCGTTCACATTGTCTTACCACAGCCACTTTACATTATCCTACCAACGTCTAATAAATACAAACAAACCTAGATTAGATTTAGCCCTGCAATCGTTTTATCGATAGCTGATGTCATCAAACCCCCCCTTCCAATCACAAGGCTTCATTCAACTTTGCCACTCCCACAATTCATGATCCTATCAGCCAAATATTGATTAGACCCACCCCTTAAACCAGTTTGTTTACATCTAAGCATCCACCTCCTCCAATCACATGCTTTGCCACATCCACTATTCGTGATCCTATCAGCCAAATATTGATTAGACCCACCCCTTAAACCAGTTTGTTTACATCTAAGCATCCACCTCCTTCAATCACATGCTTTGCCACATCCACTATTCGTGATCCTATCAGCCAAATATTGATTAGATCCACCCCTGAAACCAGTTTGTTTACATCTAATCATCCACCTCCTCCAATCACATGCTTTGCCACACCCACTACTGATGATCCTATCAGCCAACCATTGATTAGATCCGCCCCTAAAACCAGTTTGTTTACATCTAATCATCCACCTCCTCCAATCACATGCTTTGCCACATCCACTATTCATGATCCTATCAGCCAAATATTGATTAGATCCAACCCTGAAACCAGTTTGTTTACATCTAATCATCAAATCCCTCCAATCACATGCTTTGCCACACCCACTATTCGCGATACTATCAGCCAGGTATTGATTAAATCCGCCTCTGAAACCAGTTTATTTACATCTAACAACTCCAATCACATGCTTTGTCACACCCCTTTTTCATGATCCTATCAGCCAAATATTGATTAGATCCACCTCTAAAACTAGTTTGTTTATATCTAATCATCCACCTCCTCCAATGACATGCTTTGCCACACCCACTATTCATGATCCTATCAGCCAATTGAAGTTTCACAAACTAATTTCGAGAGGAGCACGTGATATGGTTGACTGCAGCTGGCCACTCATCTACATTCACTAGTTAGCCAATCAGATTAACCCCAACTCACTATAAGTAGCCTAGCTAGAACTACTCTCTTATCTTCGTTTTCCGAAGAAACCCTCCATCCACCCCTTCTCCTCCTTTCTTCCTTTAACACGGGGAGCTCTCGAGAACCACCTGATCTCGTACTCCCCTCATATGCTCTATGGACCAGGCGGGAGCCCTGGGCTCACCTATCTCCGAGCTCAGGGTTCTCTCCCGGGACAGCATGCCAAACCTGCTAACAGTTGTCAAACAATATCTAAGTGTGAACTCATGAAATATTGATTAGATCCACCCCTTAAACCAGTTTATTTACATCTAATTATCAACCTCCTCCAATCTCATGCTTTGCCACACCCACTGTTCACGATACTATCAGCCAAATATTGATTAGATCCACCCCTGAAACCAGTTTGTTTACATCTAATCATCTACCTCCTCCAATCACATCCTTTACCACACCCACTATTCATAATCCCATCAGCTTCTGGTACAGTTAAATCTGCCCTACTGTACATTTGCCAGAGGCAAATGGCTTTTAAATGTCATTTTGTATTGATTCCAGTGTCTTTCCAATGAAAATATGTTGACACCGATTGACTATTTACCATTATATGACGTTTTCATGGGGATAAACTCTAACCCTTCAGGAACACGAAAGGTTTACGGCGCATTTATGTTCACTGCAGGGTATTTTTTTTTTGCACCAGCCTGGAAGCAGAAAGCACGAAACAGCAAAATCACTGCGCCGCACATAAATTTTCACTCAGAAAACAGGCTGCTCAATAGCACAGCGCTCATTACTCAAGAGCCACAACACATAGTTGCGTCCCGTTTCCCTGAAAGGTCCCGCAAGAGGGCCTGTGTTATCACCAGGATTGTGTGTTTGCTGCGTTTTTCCTGTAGTACGTAATGAACATGTCACCAAAATGAAGGTCAGCTAACCTCATATTTGTCAGGACGGGCATAATGCCTTCCAAGTTTGTGGAACAAATGAAATTCTGCTGCTCTGTTGCACTTTGCATCCAAACAACCATTACAACCGGCTTTATATACTGTCTGAGCATCAGACCATCAAATGGTGTTTTTATTTGTGTGTTGCATCGCTCCACACCACGGAGAACAAAAATCCATCGCTAGTATGCAAAGGCGTGGAGCCGAATCCATATTTGATGGTGAAGTCATAGTTTTTATAGAGGATTAAAATTGATCATGGCATCTCCGAGATGTCATCAATGGTCTTTTTGGAAGTAATTGGGCTGCTTTTTGCTCTAAGTTGCTTGGGAATTATTGAGCGTTGCTAGGAATTGCGAGACTACATCAAGATTAAGCACTGCAGAATATGTTTGCGTCTTGTGGCATGGCCCCCATTTCATATTTTATGTTGCTTTTTTTTGTTCAGTGCTAAAATGTGAAGACAATATCTGCTGATTTTCTTCTCCGGCAACAGTCGTTTTTCATCCATCAAGGCATTCTTCTCTCCCCATCTTTCGGCACTTGCTATAACTGATTTAGCATTTATGGTGGTAAAAAATTAATCTAAATGTCGGCCAACGGGGAACGCAGAAGCTCTGGGCTGATTTATTTCAGACTTAATTCAGAATGGCTTGACATGATGAACGCTACAGAAAGTGGGCAGTTGTGTTTTGGAAGCATTAAAGCGGCTGTAGTGAGTTGTTTGATTGAAAATCATAAATCAATGGGCTCAAACCTTGGACCGGAGAGCTGAGAATGTAAACAGCAGACAGCCAGTGCCTCGTGCATTATTAGCTGAAACACTGCGTATTTACTTGTGCTTCAAGTGAAAGAAAATGGTTTGCTTAGTGAAAAAGAAGCTGGTGAATGTGATTTATATACATCTGAATACATTTCAAAGGATTTCTGTGTGGTTTTACACCAATGTTACACCAATATATATATATATATATATATATATATATATATATATATATATATATATATATATATATATATATATATATATATATATATATATATATATATTTATTTAATTTTTTCAGTACATTGCATTGTATATACTCTCACCGGCCACTTTATTAGGTACACCTTACTAGTACCGGGTTGGACCCCCTTTTGCCTTCAGAACTGCCTTAATCCTTCGTGGCATAGATTTAACAAGATACTGGAAATATTCCTCAGAGATTTTGGTCCATATTGACATGATAGCATCACGCAGTTGCTGCAGATTTGTCAGCTGCACATCCATGATGTGAATCTCCCGTTCCACCACATCCCAAAGGTGCTCTATTGGATTTAGATCTGGTGACTGTGAAGGCCATTTGAGTACAGTGAACTCATTGTCATGTTCAAGAAAGCAGTCTGAGATGATTTGCGCTCTATGACATGGCACGTTATTCTTGTGGAAGTAGCCATCAGAAGATGGGTACACTGTGGTCATCAAGGGATGGACATGGTCAGCAACAATACTCGGGTAGGCTGTGGTGTTGACACGATGCTCAAATGATACTAATGGGCCCAAAGTGTGCCAAGAAAATATCCCCCACACCATTACACCACCACCACCACCAGCCTAAACCGATACAAGGCAGGATGGATCCGTGCTTTCATGTTGTTTATGACCAATTCTGACCCTACCATTTGAATGTCGCAGCAGAAATCGAGACTCATCAGACCAGGCAACGTTTTTCCAATCTTCTATTGTCCAATTTTAGTGAGCCTCTGCGAATTGTAGCCTCAGTTTCCTGTTCTTAGCTGACAGGAGTGGCACCCGGTGTGGTCTTCTGCTGCTGTAGCCCATCCTCCTCAAGGTTGGACGTGTTGTGTGTTCAGAGATGCTCTTCTGCATACCTCAGTTGTAACGAGTGATTATTTGAGTTACTGTTGCCTTTCTACTCGTTGGAACCAGTCTGGCCATTCTCCTCTGACCTCAGGCCTCAACAAGGCATATGTGCCCACAGAACTGCTGCTCACTGGATATTTTCTCTTTTTCTGACTATTCTTTAGAGATGGATGTGCGTGAAAATCCCAGTAGATCAGCAGTTACTGAAATACTTAGACCAGCCCATCTGGCACCAATAGCCATGCCACGTTCAAAGTAACTTAAATCACCTTTCTTCCCCATTCTGATGCTCTGTTTGAACTGCAGCAGATCGTTTTAACCATGTCTACATGCGTAAATACATTGAGTTGTTGCCACGTGATTGGCTGATTAGAAATTTGAGCTAACGAGCAGTTGGACAGGTGTATCTAATAAAGTGACCGGTGAGTATATATAGATATGAGTATATCTCTTTAGTAGTCTTAGCCGAAGAAAAATAAATGGATGGATGAATGTGATATATATATATATATATATATATATATATATATATATATATATATATATATATATATATATATATATAAATTACATTTTAATGATTTTATCTTATGTAACATATATTTTACCTTAGAAGCAGCAGAAATCTTTTGTCAATGTTCTAGTTTTAGTTAACAGTAATGACCCTGCATAAATCATAACTTAATAGCTGTTTGTTTCATCTGTAATTTGTTATAATGAGTTATGAAACTGTTTCTGGGCACCGGTTTCCTAATCTCTATAATATTTTGCTTCTAACATTCTGCATACGACTGTATGACGGTATATAAATTGTTTTGCTAATGTAAAATATCCCATATTCACTGTATTTCCATATTCTGGGATGTCGCCTTCCAGTGTAGAGACTGCATTGAATTGCGTGCAGTTGCTGCCAGAAAGCGACTAATTTTATTCAGAAGGAAAATAAATACAGAGAAATGCTCACCGCAGAGTTGTAAATCAAAATAAACAGAAACACTTTGAGGCAGTAGTCATAATTTATAATAAATCGTTGTTTTTGTGCCGGCATGTGTGAGAGCGCGTGTGTGTATTTTGGGCATCGCAGGTGAGCTTTAGCTTGCTGTTGTATTTCCTTCTCTTTGTTGAAGCACTTGGCGGGGAAAGAAGATCTCTGGCCGGCTGTCTGTGTGTCTGTGGTAAAAAGGCAGCAGTGAAAGTCATTCACAGGGCCGTCTCACGAGACCCCAGGCCAAAGCTAATCACAACTTCGACCCACTTCTGGATTCCAATGACTGAATCAATTGAGCTGAGGCCTCCCGACGGAGCACAACAAAGTCGGTGCGACTGCAACTTTAGCCTGCTGCGGCCCAGCGCCACAACAACGCGGTTTGCCTGGCCATCTGTGATTGGCACAGAGATGTGCTCTTGATCCTATATACAGTCAATGACAAAGAGCGATTGAGTTCAGTTACAGACCCGCTCTCCTGGGTCTTTTGTTTGGCTGCGAACAGCAGTGTTGAAAACAGAAAGGCATGTTGGGATATATAGCAATAAATTACAACAGAGATGAACTTTAGGTTGTTCTGACTCAGGTTGCCATATATTTCTCACTGACACAGGTTGCTATATCTTAAACTATTTTAACTAACCACGAACAGTGTGCTAAATTATGTTAAAACATGCTATCGACATGTTAATATGGGCTTGCTGAAATATGATATCAATGTGCTAGTACATGGTAGCAGTTAAATCATGCTAGCACTGTAAAACATCTTATCAAATCACGTTATAAACCGCAATGTACCTACAGTACACGTTAGCTTGTTTGTTAATCGTTTGTTAGCAGTGTATTAATCATCTGCTAGAAACATGATGGCAATAGGCTAAAACACGCTAAAAGTGAACAGTGTGGTAAATCTTACTAGAAACATGTTTACAGTATGCTAAATCAATGCTAACAGTGTGTTAAGTCATGCTAGAAGCATGTTAGCAATAGGTTATCATGTGGTTGTAACGTTAGAAACTGTACTAGCAGTAGGCTACTGTATGTTAAAACAGTGACAGAAAAGTTAAGTCATAATAAAACAGCAGTGTCCCATAGTGTGTTGTTAGTTTTCTCATTCACCTTAGCAGTGCCATAATAAAAAGTAACATTCTAGAAATGCTAACAGTGTAACAATTTTATAGCTTTAACTAGCTAAAGATAAACATTATCGTGTGCTAAATCATGCTGACAATATGCCTGCTTCATGTTAAACATGCTAACTATGTGTTTACTCGAAATGTGTATTAAATGCTAAATTTGTATTGCATTAACATATCTTGCTGGAATCATACTATAGTAGTGCGCTGTCAACATGCTACCTACAGTGTTTCTAAAACATGGTAACAATGTTTAAATTTAGATTAACAATGTGGTAAATTACAAACATATTAGCAGTGTGTTTACTGATGTTAGCAGCGTGATAATTTGTGGCAGACATTGTAGTCACGAACAGCACCATTGCATGCTTGTGTGCAAAATCATGCTGACAACATGCCTGCGTTGTGTAACATGCTAACAAAGTGTTGACTGAAGTAAGCAATCTGCTAAATTGTCTTACAAACATGCTAACATTGAGCTGAAACATAGCATTAGTTAAGTCATATCAGCAGTATGATAATCGTGTTACAAACATGCTGGCAATGTGATAAACATGGAAGCACTGTGCTAATTTAAGGTAGCAGTGTGGTAATCATCCTGCAAACATTGTGTTAAAACATGTTTAACATACTAACAATATATAAAATCATGTTAGCACTATGGTAGCCATGGTATAAATACCAAATTGCTTCAAATATAAGATTAAAAAAACATAAAAGCAATCTGTTAAATTGGGTTATAAACATGCTGAGCTAAGCATAGCATTAGTTAATGGCATTAGTTAATAGCAATAGCATAGTTAAAAGCAATTGTAATATTCAAAAAACATGAAAGCACCCTGTAAATTGTGTTATAAACATGCTAACACTAAGCTAAGCGTAGCATTAGTTAATAGCAATTAGTTAAAAGCAATAGCTAAGCATAGCATTAGTTAATTCATGATAGCAGTATGATAAATCATGTTACAAACATGCTAACAATGTGGCCATTTATATTAGCAATGTGATAAATCATTCTACAAACAGGTTAGCAATATGTAAAATCTTGTTAGCACTTTGGTAGCCATGGTAGCAAACAGCATCATAATGACATAACATTTAACTAAGCATAAAAACGACATTTGAAACGTAAAAGTATTAATGTTTTACCAATCATCATACAAATGTAAAGTGTGTGAGGCTTTTACTATTATCAGACATTGATGTTAGCGGCGCTCTTGTGTTTGACCCAGGTTGCAGGCTCTGAGGAAGGAGAAGTCACGCGATGCAGCTCGCTCGCGCCGGGGCAAGGAGAACTTTGAGTTTTATGAGCTAGCAAAGATGCTTCCTCTGCCCGCCGCCATCACCAGCCAGCTGGACAAAGCCTCCATCATTCGCCTCACCATCAGCTACCTGAAAATGAGGGACTTCGCCAACCAGGGAGACCCGCCGTGGAACCTGCGCATCGAAGGCCCGCCGCCCAACACCTCCGTCAAAGGTACAGGCCATATTTGACTCTCTGTTATGATTTTGGAATATCGCATGGCTTATTTTAAGTCAGCATGTAGCGTGTATTGTGACGCAGTTCCTATTGAAATGGTATGTTGAATTATAAAACAGTGGGTGTGGCTTGTTTTTCTACTTCGAGCTGATTGGATGTAGTACAGCTGGAATTTCATTGGGAAAAGTGTTTGGGGAGAGTTATTACAACCTAACAGACTCCTCCTCATCACCATTCCTGTTTGTTGACAAACTGAACGTGGGAGGGGAGTGGTTAAGTGTGCTAGCCACGCCCAATACCTCAGACAGACTTAAGAATTTAACTGAAATCAAACAGGAAGTGTACTTTCAGATTTTAATTTTAGATTTTTTTTTTCTTAATGGCACGCACAGATGAATTGTTTACCTTAAAACTAACAATATAAATTGCAGAAGATGCAAATAAGGGAAAATGATGCACATTCACCACAAACGAAATGCATATTTTGTGTTGTTCGCCTGTGGGACGGTAATCAGTCTTTGTTCTCACGTTTGCATTGATTTGTATGCAATTTACTTGTGCAAATACTTTATTCCCCATTTAGTGTGAAGCAAGCATAATAGTGTCATTATCGCCACCTGTTGGTTTGACATGCCCTTAACATGTCAGGGGTGCGGGTTTGGGAAAGGAGTAGGCATGGGACGAAAACCGTTTTCAAGGTATACCGTGGTTTGGAAAAGTCAAGGTTTTAAAACCGTCAGAATTTGCTGCTGTAACACTCCTAAGGTATGTGTACGATTTTTTTATTTACATTTTTTTTGTTTGTTTTTAGGACAACAGTATCTCCAGCAGAAAAAAAAAATATCCAAAGATGCCATTTTAAATAGTAAAGAAATCTTTGTTTTCGAAACAAATGAAGAGAGCAGGAGTATAAAAGAATATATTTTATAGCAGTAATCACAATACCGTGAAACCGTGTGATTTTTGTCCAAGGTTATCATACCTTCAGAATCTTATAGCGTCTCATGCCTAGAAAGGAGTGTGAACTCAATTGCAGTAATATATGGGTTTTATTTATTTAAAAAAAAAAAAAAAAACACCTAGAGGGGGAAAACATAACTGGAAAGACACATTAGACTGGACTGGGCTGGTAAGAAACAGGACATGACTCTCAGGAAAAGTGACGATGAACTGGCACAGGACAGCAGACATGAGGAGACTAAAAAGGAGAAATGATTGGCAAACAAACAAGTGAACAAACTAATAATGGGTTAAGGAGGGTGGGACTAGACAATAGAAGCACATGACACAAAGAAACAACACAAACCAAGTGCTTACGTAGAAATCAGAACTAGAACACACATCCAATGAGAGAACTCATTAACCGCGTGTTCACATGAAACACAAAACTAAAACATGAACCACATGCTAAACACAACACCAACACAAACAGAACGCAAGACACGAGCACACAAAAAATTAAAGCGCTTAAGGCTGGTTTATACTTCTGCGTTGAGTGATGCCGCGACCCAAGGTGCATGCCTTGCGCGTAGCCGTGCATTTATACTTTTGCAAACTGTTCGTGTTGCTCTGCAATAACACTTCTGAAACGCTAGCCGGCAGTAGGTTTCTATGATCCTCTGTGTCAATTTGCTTCATAGACGTTTTGTTTTTTTCTGAACGCTACCTTTGCTAAAACTCACTCATTCTGAGGCGGGAACCGGCGGACGTGCAACAACATTTATCATAAGATAAACACAAAACAAAAGTTTCCATTCACAAGACTCGACACTTAAACATTCGACTCACTCCATCAGGCTTGCGGCTCTTAGCACCACCCACACTCGTCACAGCCACCAAGCAGACCAATCACAGAGCTTACGCTATGCGTCTTTGCGACGTGTAGTTATATTTTCCCGAAAGGTTTCGAGAGGTGTTCAGTTCTTCAGTCTCAGCCATGCAACCATGTAAAGGTTACGCTGGACCATACGCATGCCTTTGACGCAAAAGTATAAATCAGCTTTTATTTAATTAATTTATTTTATTAAATTTTATTTGATTACTTTAATCATAAGTCAACAAAACAAAAGTTTCCATCTGGAGCTCCTTCATGGGATTCAACACTTGTTAACACTTGCTCCAGCGGGCTCGCAGCTCACAGCACCGCCCCAATTCGTTACAGCCACCAAGTCGACCAATCACAGAGCTTGTGCTGCATGTCATTGCGATGTGTAATTACAATTTTCAAGAGTTGCACGTTAGCCACAGCGAGGGTTATGCCAACGCTCGAAGGCTGCGCCAGACCATACGGCAAGCACGCATCCTGACATGCAGGAGCCCGAGCATGGCCAAGACAGCACTCATACAAAGACAAAGACAGAACATGACGGGAAATGAGTGCTCCACCCAAGAAAACATGCCAGGTGTAATGATCTGAGTGGGGATCGAACCCGGGTCTACGGTGTGGTTAGCAGTAGTTCTTACTATATGAGCTAATTCATCAACTGGTGGCCCAAGAGCAGAGGAGGAACAACGTTAGTACACAACGTATGAATTCCAAAAAAATTAATACAGTCTTTACTGAAGAGAACTTTACAAAAAGGAGAGACAATATATCTCTCTACAGCCAGGGTTGAAAAAGTACAACAAAAATAGGCAAGCCGAGCTTCCTAAAATACATACAAAATAAAATAGACACGAGGGTCTCGGAACAATCCAATAGGAATATAGCAAGCAAAAAGTCTTGAGAATACCTTAACTGGACGAGGCAGCAAGAGGTAGGGTTCAGGACTGAACACAGAGCAGGATACGAAGCAGTCTTATATGGAGCAAAGAACAGGTAGTGGTGATTAGGCTGATTACAGGGGAGTTTAGAGAAACAAGAGTCACTACCGCCATCTAATGTTGAGGAGTATAGGGCAATATCTGCGCCCCCTGGTGGGTTGGAGGACGTGATAAAGTGCTGAGATATTACACCAGGACTAGTGTCTGGACTAAAACAACAATTCTGTCTGGACCAAAACAACAATTAACAAGACGTGTTAAGTGGCAGAATACTGGCATAACATGCATCACAGTGCATTTATCATGTGGATGGAGATTATTATTATTTTTTAAATGAAAGAGGGGAAAATACCAGTTATAAAAAAACCTGTGTATATGTGGGCATGGCCCTAGCCAAGTACTGTACATAGAAATCAGCATCACATCACTAGCATTTACATTAACACACTCAATCGAAATTGTTTATTAATGCTCTTATTAGGGAAGGAGACTAACTGCATGCTTAATATAACTATATATTTGACGAAAGTGACCCAATTGAAAATGAACCCAAGTGACACATTTGTTTCATTGATCCAGTTGGTCTGTTTGTCTTCTTTTTAAAGGGTAATTGTATGTGTACACTCATTGTAAACTTCATCAAACAAACTCAAGGACTTACTAGGTAAACAGCCGCGTTCAGTAGACGAAAACAACATATAATCAGTTAGTTCTGGTGACCTGGAAGCTGTGGGTATCCTACGAGATCTACTTAACCATCATAAGTTTGTAGCACTTGAGGCTGGAGAAAAGAAAAATAGCTGTCGGTTGTAAATAAACAAGACTGTCGTGCCCTACAGAAGCCTAATTACTTACCCATGTCTGTTCACTGAAGCTGCCTATAGATTTAACAGTAACTATGGATTCCTGGTTGGACTGTAACGATTAGGTGAGTAATGGGCTTGGTTAATCAACTAATGCTAATTGGTTGGTGATAAAGGATGCAGTCGGGATCAATGAAAATAAAAAAAAGATGCGCTCGATACTTGCTCTTCTCATTATATTTGATGGCTGTGGCTGGATGTAATATTTAAAGGAGATGATGCACTTGGGATTGTTTGCTGTTGTTTGCGTATTTGCTATGAAAGTAGTTTTGTGATTACTGTTTTTAATGACCGAGTTTCAAACAATTAGACAAAGTAGCATTTGCAGATGACAGTTAAGATGACTGTTGGCTATTTTATTTTATTTTATTTTATTTTATTTTATTTTATTTTATTTTATTTTATTTTATTTTATTTTATTTTATTTTATTTTATTTTATTTTATTTTATTTTATATTTTTTATTTTATTTTTTTATTTTATTTTATTTTTTATTTTATTTCTTTAGCTTTTTTATTTTGTATTATTACATACTATTTTCCTTTGCTTCTTAATTTATTTTATTTTATTCTGGATTATTACATATTATTTAATTGGCTTTTTAGTATTTTATTTATTTATTTATTATACTTTTTATTTTTTTATGTTATAACAGCTAAATATTTTACTCAGCATTAAGTTGTATTTTGTTTTTATTTTACTTTAAAAACCCAGAAAAATAATACATAAATAAACAAACAAACAAACAAATAAATAAATAAATCATTTTTTATTTATTTAATTAGTTCATTCATTCATTATTTTAGATTAAAATTTTGACCATATTTTTTATAGTTATATTAAATTAAATATTTTATTATATTATATATTATTATATTTTATTATATTATACTTATTTTTATATATTTTCCTTTGTATTATCACATTTTCTTGGTGTTATATGTATATAACTGCAGCTAAATATTTTAATACAATTTCATATTTATTTACAATCGAAACTATAAGTTTTCATTTTATATATTTTTTAGTTCACATTGTTTTGTTTGTTTTGTTTTGTTTTGTTTTGTTTTGTTTTGTTTTGTTTTGTTTTGTTTTGTTTTGTTTTGTTTTGTTTTGTTTTGTTTTGTTTTGTTTTGTTTTGTTTTGTTTTGGTTTGGTTTTGTTTTGCTTTTTTCATTAGGTTATTTTATTCTCTATTATTCCATGTTATTTATCTTTGCCTGTATTGTTAAAAGTCATTTTCCTTTGCTTTTTATAATTTTATTTTATTTTTATTCTGTATTGTTACAAACAAATTTTCATTGCTTTTTGATTAAATTATTTTATTTTATTTAAATATTTTTTATTATTACATTTTATTTTCCTTAGTTTTTATAATTTTATTTTATTTTATTTTGTGTTGTTACATGTTATTTTTCTTTTGCTTTTGTCAATTTATTTTATAGTGTATTAATACTTACTATTTTTTCTTTGCTATTTATTTTTATTTATTTATTTTATTTTTATTCTGTATTATTACACACTGTTTTACATTGCTTTTTGATTATTTATTTTTAAGTTTTTTATTATTACATAACATTTTCCTTAATTTTATTTTATTTTATTTTATTTTAATTCTGTATTTTTTATTACCTATTATTTATTTTTTATTTTGTATTATTACACAATATTTTTAATATAATATAATAATTTTTGATTATTTAATTTTTCATTACATAATATTGTCCTTTGCTTTATCATGTTGTTTAATTATTTTCTGCATTATTACATATTATTTTCCAGTGTTTTTTGATTATTTTATTTATTTATTTGATATTACATATTATCTCCTTTTGTCTTTTTATACATATTTTTTTATTTTATTCTGTAATATTACATGTTATTTTCCTTTGTTTTTTAATTATTTATGTTATTTTTATTGTTTCTGTATTATTACACATTGTTTCTCGTTGCTTTTTAATTATTTAATTTATTTAATTTTTTTATTATTATTTTCCTTTTTTTATTATTTTATTTTTTTATTCTGTATTATTATACACTATTTCCCATTGCTTTATGATTATTATTATTATTATAATTGTTTGGTATTACATATTATTTTCCTTTGCATTTATAATTTTATTTAAATTTATTTTCCTTTTTAATATTTTATTTTATTTTAATTTATTAAATACAATTTCCTTTGCATTTTTTTATTTTATTTTATTTCATTATATTTTATTTTATGTATAATAGCACACTATTTCACTTTGCTTTGATTTGTACAATTATATCTATTAAACATCTTCCATGCAGTGCTTCTTTAATTACATTTTCATTGTCACAAGCCCACTCCATCCACTTTCCACTGAACGGTGCATTATTTAAAGTATATTTCCGAATGCCTGCACTACCTTGAGTGTGTAAATAGTTGCAGTTTTTCCAGCGTCTTTGTTCTGCGTTCTCCGTCCGGCTCAAACACAACAGATGGTATCATTGTTGTCTCGCTTTGAAGAGCCGCATGCATTTTAATGAGAAAATGTATATAGTGAATAATTCGCCTTTCACACGTCCCGAACCAGCGCGCTCGACATGCACTGCAGGAAATGATGTAAGCGGAGGAAACCAATCAAGTGCATTAATGAACATTCAGCAAGGTGAAGCCAAACCCTGGAGGACAATGAGAGGCGCTTTTTTTTTTGTCCTTCCAGCTCATGGATGGCGGGCATTTGAATTGAATCAGTTTGATTTGCTCTACATTTGGAACAGAAGCTGTTATCGATTGCTGTTTTGCTGCTCTGCTCTGCATGGCTGCTGGAGCTGATGGATCCTCATTCTTACTGCTCATCAATCTCTGCTTACTTTCACATGGACACTGAGCTGAGTGTGTGTGTGTGTGTGTGTGTGTGTGTGTGTGTGTGTGTGTGTGTGTGTGTGTGTGTGTGTGTGTGTGCGTGTGCGTGTGCGTGTGTGTCAGGCAGTTTATTTAATACATTATGCATTATTGATTTTATTTTATTATATATTTAAATATATTTTTAGTGAAATTATTGCTAATTATTTTTACACCATTGTTTAATTTAATTTAATTTAATTTAATTTAATTTAATTTAATTTAATTTAATTTAATTTAATTTAATTTAATTTAATTTATTTAATTTAATTTAATTTAATTTAATTTAATTTAATTTTATTTTATTTTATTTTATTTTATTTTATTTTATTTTATTTTATTTTATTTAGCTGTGCCAATATTATTATTATTATTATTATTATCAATATTATTATTATTATTATTATTATTAATTAATTAATTAATTAATTAATTTATTTATTTATTTATTTATTTATTTTAATAATTTTTTTAGGTGTGCCAATACATTTTATTTTATTTTATTTTATTTTATTTTATTTTATTTTATTTTATTTTATTTATTTTATTTTATTTTATTTTATTTTATTTTATTTTATTTTATTTTATTTTATTTTATTTTATTTTATTTTATTTTATTTTATTTTATTTTATAGAATTTTAGCAAATATTTTTATTCAGCATTATATTGCATTTCCTTTTTGATTGTGTTTTAAAGTCCTAGAAGAATTCTGTGCCAATAGCCTAGTGGTACTGTGTGCTGATCTATCGCATCCTTACCCTCTCTCTGCTCCCATTGCTTTTCTTTCTGAAATCTCCACTGTCCTGTCGTAATAAAGGTGAAAAAAGCCTAAACCTAACCTAAGCCTAAAACTAGAAAAAATGTATGTAACATCACAAAATCGAGACTAGCTAAATTAATAAATATTTAAATAAATAGATGCATAAATAAATAAGTAAACAAATAGATAAATAAATACATTTAAAAATAAATGAATAAATAAATAAATAAATAAAAAATATAAATAAATAAGAAAATAAATAAATAAGAAAATAAATAAATAAATAAATAAATAAATAAATAAATAAATAAATAAATAAATAAATAAATAAATAAATAAATAAATAAATAAATAAATAAATAAATAAATAACCGGCGACACAGTGGTGCAGTAGTTAGTGCTGTCGCCTCACAGCAAGAAGGTCGCTGATTTGAGCCTTGGCTGGGTCAGTTGGCATTTCTGTGTGGAGTTTGCATGTTCTCTGTTCACGTGGGTTTCCTCCGGGTGCTCCAGTTTCCCTGACTGTCCAAAGACGTGGTACAGGTGAATTAAGTAGGCTAAATTGTCCGTAGTCTATGAGTGTGGATGAGTGTGTGTGGATGTTTCCCCATGATGGGTTGCGGCTGGAAGGGCATGCGTTGCGTAAAAACATGCTGGATAAGTTGGCGGTTCATTCTGCTGTGGTGACCCCGGATTAATAAAAGGAATATGCCGAAAAGAAAATGAATGAATGAATGAATGAATGAATAAATAAATACCACATATTTAGCTACAATTCTACAAATAAAACCAAAGTAAGTAAAAGTCAATGTAAAAATACAAATAAAATGAATTAAAATAAAATAAATTTAATTAATTAAATAAAAAATATCAGGATTCAGAATAATTGTGTTTATTTTGTGCTGGAGATTCTCTCTCTTCACCTCTGACTCCTGTCTCAGCGTTGTCGGGTCTGAAAGCTCTGCATATGTTCAGCTGAGCATCTGCTGTAATGCAGAGCAGGACCAATCCAGCATATGGAGAATTATTGCATCAGGCCTGAAGCTCGGAGGTCAGAGGTCAGCAGCCGCGTCTCCTTCAAGGTGAACTGGAGGAAAATCAGGATGCTCGCTGTAGAAATCACCGCTTCATTCGACAGTGCAGATTTCCAGGCCATTTCCCAATGACTTTACATATACTGTTATTGATTTTTGTAAATTGCGCACTATTCAACTGTAATATGAACTGTATTTTACTGTAGGACAACGATGCAGCATGTTATTTTAAAGTTGCATTGTGAAAATCACTGTATATATTTACAGTTGAGATAGACAATACTGTAAATGCATATACAGCAAGATAAATGGTGCTGTAAATGTAAATACAGTATTTTTGCTGTAATTGATTGACAGTAAGTTACTGGTGAACTGCTGCTCATAAGTTATTGTAGATTCTGCATAAATTGTTAACCGTGTAGAGATCTGAGACCATTATACAACATTTGCTGTGAAGACAAGAAAAAGAGCACACTTGATCAGATATAAAACTGATGATTGTAACCTTTTGGGAATCTCTGAACAGCGGTTGCCAAATCCCCTAAGAAAAATCCGCCTGCATTCAGATACTACATTACTTCGTAATCAGACACAAATGTTCAAAAGTTGAGTCGTTACGATTTCTTTTATGTGATTTAATACTTTTGTCCAGTGACGATGTTTTAAATGGATCAAAAGTGACAGTAAAGACATTTATATTCCTACAAAAGCATTTCTGTCTCAAATAAATGTTGCTCCTCTGACTTTTCTATTAGTCACAGAAAAGAATGATCTCAGTTTCTACTAAGATATAGCCCCTCATTATGCATTTGAGTCTGTTTTGGTCTGGAATAAAATGTGGGCCGGGACCACAAAACTAGTTTTGTTTTGCATGGGTACATTTTTGAGAATAGTCCAAACACATTGTACAACATAGGACAGAATTAGTGTGTTTTTATGCCAAAAATCATTCATAAATTAGGTAAAAATCATGTTTCATGAGAACATTTGGTAATTTTCTGTCTGTAAATATATACAAAACTGACTTTTTGATTCAGTAATAGTAAAATGCTTTGCTAAGAAATTAATTCGGACAACTTTCAAGGTGATTTTCTTAGTATTTCATTTTTATCAAGCCTCATGTTCCAGATTTCAGCCAAATATTGTCTTATTCTAGCAAACTATACATCAACAGGAAGCTTGTTTATTTAGCTTTAAGATGTTGTGTGCATCTCAGTTTTCCAAAGATTTACCCAATTTATGACTTAATTTGGGTGACATATATACTATATATGATTTTTCTGGAGAACTAGGAATGAATAAAAGAAGTATAGGAATAGTAAAGGAATAAAAGTGATTTATGATCCTCAAAATACACATAATTTATTCATTTATTTTATTATTATTATAATTTTTTTTTAGATTTTAACAATTATATTTGAAGATATGTATACACTTAGTATTGAGATAATTCTGGGCCTGAATATGCATTAATATGGTAAATACAGTAACATTCAATTTGTTAAAAAAAATGAAAAAGATAAAGTTTACAGATTACAGTTTATATTTTTTTACATCTCAATTAGGAGTTGCTGATCAAATGCAATATGTATTTTTTATTATTAGTATAAGTATATCTAGTATATCAATCTGTGACTGTTTTACAAAACACTGATACTTTGGAAGCAAAAATCCTATTAACCTTTTGAAAGCATTGTGCAGATCTGAGTTTACCGCTTTTGTTATACATTTGAATTGTTGTAAAAGAAAAAGCTAAACACTTTAATCTGAAAGTGAAATGTTTGTGCAAATATTTTTTTTTTCTTGATAAAATATCAGAGTGATAATTACAGTGTGTTGTTTTCATCATGTTTTTTTTTTTTTCTTTTTAGAAATAACTATGCAAGTGTGATCGTTTTGTTCTTTTTAAAATGTATTTTATTTGAAAATGTAATGTGTCTATATGAGCAATACACGAGTAGTAGTGCAATATGGCTGTATATCAGCACTGGTGGGAGGCTTATGTTGGCTTGAGGCTGTAGGCCGAGTGCCTTAGTGTCCTACCAGTAACGATATACAGGCACATCGCACTGCTACGAGTGTGATATTGCTTTTATACAAGAGGTCGACGGCACAATTGCGTATATAAAAAAGAAAATCAAACATGGAGAGTCTATAAAATCTTTTGTACGAGGAACTACTTTCTTCCGCCATTCATACACATCTGCAACTGACGTCAGAACACAGAAACCGTTACTAATTCGCCAACGTCACTTTAGAGCTAGTGTTTGAATGATTCTTTTGCATAATGTCAAAAGTGATGACAAAACAGGTGATTTTGTTCACATTTTAAGATTATAAGGCTGAACGGCATGAAATACCATCAGTCTACCGAGATTTCCCAGTTTTTCTCTGTTGCAATCGGGATTTCATAATAATTACTCTAAAAAAGCCAAAGCAAAGCAAACACTACCAGATTACTATGGTATAAATACAGCACTACAAAATAAAAAAGAGGGAAATCGAGTTAGAAAGTCACTTTCCTGTTCTGTAATGATTTGATCAGCTGTTGTTTAAACGCACGATGAGAAAATGCTGTTTTTCTCCTGTAAAGACTTATTATGTGGTGTCTGTCGCCATCTTGTGGCGGAACATTAACCGTCTGTGCTCTGCTCAGTATGAAAGGCTGGCCATCAATGTGCTGAATCTTCGAAATTATAAACATTTAAAATAGGCACTGTCCTTATAAATAAACTGCATAGACGCAGCCTAAACAACTACATTCTTGCCTTAAAAGCCTTAAAAGTACATTATGTTGTCCAACAGCTGCAATATTTGTCAAAATGCAGTGAGTTTATTGATCTGCTGTCACTCAAGGTGGGCGGAGTAATACATGAGAGTGAAGAGACTGGATGAGTTCTGATATTGCAGAATATTGCACGATTATCA
Source organism: Danio aesculapii (assembly GCF_903798145.1). Lineage (NCBI taxonomy): Eukaryota > Metazoa > Chordata > Actinopteri > Cypriniformes > Danionidae > Danio > Danio aesculapii. The sequence continues at coordinate 43,563,119 of NC_079451.1, read as the reverse complement.
GCCAATCAGATTGGAGAACCAGACAGAACTGTTGTATAAATAAATTTATTGTTTAAAACAGTAACATTCAGAACTTGTTTTTTTCTCATCCATGTTCACTTATAAATGAATAGCTACTGATCAAATGGAATATGTTTTTTATTAAATTTGATTATTCTTAAAACACTGACTCTTTGGTCCAAAACTATTTTAAATGCATTATAAACTTTGGATTTAAGTCCACCGCTTGTTTTATCATACAATATTTGCAGGAAACTTGTTGTAAGGCATTTCTACATAACAGCTGATGATTGTAACCTTTTGGGAAATCTCCAAACAGTGTCATTTGGCAAATCAGATTTTTTTACTTCAAGAGAAAAATCTACCTGCATTTTTCCGCTTTTCCTCCGAGTCTAAAGAACAATTTGCAGCTTCCATCTGAACAGTCGCCAAACAGCATTAAAACAAAACCAGGCTGACAAAGCGTACAATTCCTCCTCTTTATCTGCAATAAAAGCCACCACATTACTGGCATCACAACTGAAAGAATTTGACCTCGCTTTCTCAAGTGTAGATTTATTGTCATCCGCCGTCGTTCTCCTGTTGACCTTTACCGTAATTGACCCATCAACAAATTTTTCCTTTTAACCGGAATTTGCTAGTCTCTTTCAGGAGCTATGATAGAGTCAGAAAGTGTTTGCAAATGTATTTTGCTTTTTACCTATGTGACCATTTTGGGAGTCATTTTTACTGATTTATTTAATTATTGATAAATATAAATATGCAAAGGGTGGCACAGTGGCTCAGTGGTTAGCACTGTCGCCTCACAGCAAGAAGGTTGGACCAGTTGGCGTTTCTGTGTGGAGTTTGCATGTTGGCCTATGTTTCCTCCGGGTGCTCCGGTTTCCCCCACAGTCCAAAGACATGCAGTGTAATGCTGTGTTCGCACCATACTCGCAGATAAATCGCGTTATTTGCACGTAAATAGACAAACATTTTGAGTTTACTCCCTTCATTCGCACATCAAATCCACTTCATTTGTGCGTCAAATTTACTTCACAATACACGCGGATTCGTGTCATGGACGGGACTTCTATCTACCCGGTGACTCTGGCTTCGTTGCTAAATGGATAACATGGATTTTATTGAGAGAAAAGCTGTGTTTCTGTGCTTTAGGAAGACTTAAAAACAGCGTCGATTCATTTGGAGCTGTGCCTGAGTCCACAAGATCCATTCTGAGGTGCACCCAGCTCTGTGAGCTCATAAATTCCTCCAGAAACTGTACCTGGAATATGAAAGCTTTTAACGGTGCTTCAGACTGAGTCGAGTCCAGTTTGATGAACTGTTGCCCGGTGTCGGCAGGAGGATTTCCCCCTGGGAAACCAACAACAGGCGCTACGTCATAATCACTCCCTGACAAGAGAAAGCTTCTAATTGGTCACCGCGGCGCGAATATCCGCTCATCTCGCGCCACTTCATTCGTGCAAATCGCATCATTCGCGCTGCCTCATTCGCACATATCACGAATTGTGAAAGTAGAAGTTTGTGCAAGTAAAAAATATATTTCTTTTTTTTTTTAAATCTTAATAATAGTTGTTGTTTTCATGTTGTTTGTTAAAAATAACTTTGCAAGTTTCATAATATTACGCTTTTTTTTGTTATTTTTTCTTTAAAAACGTGAATGAATTGGATAAAACGTTAACATTTCAACCTTTTTCTTCCATTTTCACTAATGCTTTTTTGTTTCACTGTACAATAAAGTTTTGTTAATGTATTTACTGATATAAACTAATTATGAGCTATAATTGTACAGCAATTATTGCTCCTATTTCAGCATTTACTAATGCGTTATAAAAGTCCAAATTCATGATTGTTAACAGTAGTTAATGCACTGTGACAATGCACTAACAACTTAATTTTCCCTAACTAACGTTAACTAACTTGAATAAAAGCAGTAATAAATGTATTGTTCATTTACTAACATTAATTGTATCAAACGCATTAACTAACATGAACTAATACAACCTTATTCTTCTATATACAGTATACTCTATCTGACAAAAGTCTTGTCATCGATCCCAGTGGTTTGAGCAACAAATAATAACTTGACTTCTAGTTGATCATTTGGAAAAGTGGCAGAAGGTAGATTTTTCTGATGAATTATTTGTTGAGCTGCATCCTAATCATCACAAATACTGCAGAAGACTTATTGGAACCCGTATGGTCCCAAGATTCTCACAGAAATCAGTCAAGTTTGGTGAAGAAAAAATCATGGTTTGGGGTTACATTTAGTATGGGGGCGTGCGAGAGATCTGCAGAGTGGATGGCAACAGTCTGAGGTATCATGACATTTGTGCTGCCCATTACATTACAAACCACAGGAGAGGGCAAATTCTTCAGCAGGATAGCTGCTCCTTCTCATACTTCAGAGTCAACATCAAAGTTCCTGAAAGCAAAAAAGGGCAATGTGCTCCGGGATTGGCCAGCCCAATCACCAGAGATGAACATTATTGAGCATGTCTGGGGTAGGATGAAGGAGGAGGCATTGAAGATAAATCCAAAGAATCTTGATGAACTCTGGGAGTCCTGCAGGAACGCTTCCTTTTTCATTCCATGTGACTTTATTAATAAGTGATTTGAGTCATTGCAGAGATGTATGGATGCAGTCCTCCAAGCTCATGGGAGTCATACACAATATTCATTCTTTTTCCACTGCACAATGACTTTATATTGTATACTGTAGAATATTCCTGTTAAGTGACAAGACTATTGTCTAAGCAAAGTCAGACCTTACTGTCCTAATTCAATAACTAATAATCAAGGCATGATCATATTTTATTTTGGTAAAATAAGCGTAATCTAGAGGCCTTTGCCTTTCATATAAGCCACTTCCGATGCCAAATAATCAACTAAAATTCAAGTTATCATTTGTTGTTGGATAGGCAACAAGACTTTTGTCAGGAAGTGTATGCTTTATATTGGATTATTTTTAAAGCAATGACTTTTTGATTAAAACTGATATTCAGTTTTTGAATGCATTATGAAACTTTGCATTCAAGTCCACCGCTTGTGTTATAATACAATATGTGCAGGAAACTTAATAAAAAACACTTCTTGACTTGTTGTAAGGCATTTCTACATAACAGCTGATGATTGTAACCTTTTGGGAAATCTCCAAACAGTGTCATTTGGCAAATCTCCTGTGAATCAGAATGATTTTTTTGTTTTTTAGCTTAGAGAGAAAATCTACCTGCATCTAAAGGAACAATTTGCAGCTTCCATCTGAGCAGTCGCCAAACAGCATTAAAACAAAGCCGCCTTTTGTTGGATGCAAAACCAGGCTGACAAAGCGTACAATTCCTCCTCTTTATCTGCAATAAAAGCCACCGTATTACTGGCATCACAACTGAAAGAATTTGACCTCGCTTTCTCAAGTGTGGATTTATTATCATAAGTCGCGCCATCCGCCACTGCTCTCCTGTTGACCTTTACCGTAATTGACCCATCAGCTAATTTTTTTTTTTTTTGGAGGGGGGAGCATTTTAACCGAAATTTGCTAGTCTCTGTCAGAAGCGTTTCACATCTGTTGAAGGACACTGCACAAACAAGCATGACCTTTCTGTTGTTTGGAGGATGGCGGCACCCCTGACCCCCCCTCCCCCTCAACCCCCCCACCACCTGTGCATTCATTATTCATGCATGCAGAGCAGCGAGAGGCGCCAAAATGCCACACTTCACCAGGCGCGCAACCCAAAAACTCTGCCTCCACAATTGACACGTTTTTTTTTTCCGCCTGTAGTTCGCCGCCGAGTCGAGGACACATATGCCGGTGGTCCTTTTATGATCACCGAAAGGAATTCCAAATGTTCTGGAATATTTTAATGTGTTCTATTGGAATGTCATTTCTCCATCTTAATCACCCACGGCGTAAACATGTTGCGCCAGCGGCTGTTTGTCGGGAATTAATTGAGCAAAATGTGAAATTATTTTACATGCAGCACCAGCGTCCGCAGGGAAATAAGTCATGAAGCAGATCTCAGTAACGTCTCAATTGTTTCTCGTGGATTACAGTGAGGTTAAAGCAAATGGAGAACTTTTTTTGGTATTTTTACATGGTCCAGATCATACTCATGTTCTATTCAAAGCTCTAATTTTGTTCACTTTAACACAAGCATCTATTTCTAAATTTTTTTTTTTCTTAACTCTGATCCTAATCTTAATCTAGTTGATCAGGTTGATCATCTAATCATCTGTTGAACTGCATCCCAATCATCACAAAGAAGACATATTGGAATTAGTGCGAGAGATCTGCAGAGTGGATGGCAACATCAACAGCCTGATGTATCAAGACATTTGTGCTGCGCATTACATTACAAACCACAGGAGAGGGCAAATTCTTCAGCAAGATAGCGCTCCCTCATACTTCAGCCTCCATATCAAAGTTCCTGAAAGCAAAGAAGGTCAAGGTGCTCCAGCATTGGCCAGCCCAGTCTCCAGATATCAACATTATTGAGCATGTCTAGGGTAAGATGAAGAAGGAGGCGTTGAAGATGAATCCAAAGAATGTTGATGAACTCTGGGAGTCCTGCAAGAACGCTTTTTTACCATTCGAGATGACTTTATTAATAATTAAATGAGAAAATACACTTTTTTTTTTCTTAACCCTAACCCTAATCCTAACCCATAACAATAAAATTACAATAAAAATACAATAAAACATTAAAATTGGGAAATATAATTACTATTTAAAATAAATGTATTTTTTATTACATTTAAAATATATATATTTACTCAAAAAAATATATAAAAATATATAAATAAAGAAATATATCAATTTATGAGATGTTTAGCATTACTGAAGTATTTTTGTCATTTTTTTATTATTGCAGGTAATTTTTGTATTATCAATGTTGAAGCAGAGTTATTGCAGTTAACTAAAAATACGATACTTTTTAAATAAAAACCTTAAATCAAATTTCATTTAAACTCTGCATAATTGTCACATTCTGTGTCTGTAGTGGTGGTTCATTCCGCTGTGGCAACCCTAGATTAATAAAGGCACTAAGCCGAAAAGAAAATGAATGAATGAATGTGTCTGTAGTTCTGTGGAAAGCAGGAATTCCAAATGTGCTGGAATATTGGAATGTGTTCTATTGGAATGTCATTTCTCCATCTTAATCACCCACGGCGTAAACATGTTGCGCCAACGGCTGTTCGTCTGGAATTAATTGAGCAAAATGTGAAATTATTTTACATGCAGCACCAGCGTCCGCAGGGAAATATGTCATGAAGCAGGTCTCAGTAACATCTCAATTGTTTCTCCTAGATAACACTGAGGTTAAATGAGAGCAAATGGAGAACTTTTTCATCAGTATTTTTTGAAAAGGTTTTATCCATTCTGTGTTGATATTAACTGTTTTCTAGGGTAGCATGGTGGCTCAGTGGTTAGCAAGAAGGTTGCTGGTATGATTCCCAGCTGGGCCAGTTGGCTTTTCTATGTGGAGTATGCATGATCTACCCGTGTTGGCGTGGGTTTCCTCCGGGTGCTCCGGTTTCCGCCACAGTCTTAAGACATGCGCTATACATGTTGGATGAACTAAATTGCCTGTAATGTGCGAGAGTGTATGGGTGTTTCCCAGTTATGGGTTGCAGCTGGAAGGGTATTCGCTGTGTAAAACATGCTGGAATAGTTGGTGGTCCATTCCTTGTGGTGACCCCTGGTAAATAAGGGACTAAGTCAAAGAAAAATGAATGAATAACTGTTTTCTATTTGTTTGCATTTTTAAAAGTGATCTATTCCTGGGATTTGAACACAGAATTTTCAGCAACATTCCTTCAGTCTTTATCAAAAAAATTATAGTTTCTTTAGTTTTTCTTTATTTATTTTTGTTGAGTTTAAATATGATATATAAGGGCTGCAACAATGAATCGATTAAATCAATTAAAATCGATTACTAAAAGTGTTGGCAACGGATTTCATAATCAACGTATAAAGACGTTTGATTATTAAAACAACTTTAGTTGAGCACGGAGTGGGATGAACGCACTCTGCCTCTCTCGCGCACTGATGCCAGCAGAGTTCGGTGCCTCATAGACAGTACAGAGCAAAATATTGAGTAGAGGTAACGTTAGAGGAAAGATACATGGCAAAGGCAGAAAAATCTGTGCGACCCTAGTCATCCAAAGTGTGGGAGCATTTCACACTAAATAAACAAAAGCAGCATGACATGATAAATTCAAAATGAGCTTTGGCACGTTTGCTTGCGCTAAGCCAGAGAAAGACGTGTCCTATTATCACAATTATGCAGTGTTTTGAACCACCCAATGCTTATTTTATGTTTAAGACATGTACATACACACAAGTACCAGTAAAACAATACATTTAGAGTTTGTGAAATAGATTAAGTCTAACAATCCATTCAAATATAATTTGCCGATGTGTATTATTCCTCAGATACATGTAGTGAAAGTAACAATAAAGTTCAATCTATTCTTCTCCCAGCTGGCCAGCCACTTGCTTGCAATGCAGTTTTGGAGAAACTTATGAATTTAGGTGCTGAATCCTGCGTGTTTTGCTTTTATAAATGAGGCAAACGCATGACCGCAGGTAAACATGGCGATCCCCATGTCACGTTATAGATCACAATCAAGATCGTTTATACGTCTTTTAAACAAAAAAACTCACACGTTTTTTGTGAATTGGAATATGAGGTAGTTGATGACATGATGAGCAAGCGAGTGAATATTTTGTATTAAAACATTCTAAAATAATGATCGTCTAACAAAACTTACTCCCGGGGCCAGATAGAATCTTTTAAAATGAAAAGGGTTAATAACAGAAGTAAAGCAGCAGTGGTAGAGTTACTTTGCATTGCAAGACTAAAAACACATTTTCATTCTCTCGCCTTTTTTGCATCATTCATTTTTCCATCTGTAGCCATGTAAAGCTACACTTGCTAAAAAGCTTTTCTTACTTCGTTTCCAGTCAAAATATCCAAAAAATCCAGAAAATTAAATGATGCTTCAAACTTCTGTTTGAGATTATATCTCATTAGGATTATTTTTCTTATTTGCCCATTGGCAAATAATTTAGCTTGTTTTAAGCAAACGATCACTTGTTTTTTCAGTAAACAAGACATAATTTCTTAAGCTATTTCATGTGTAATATGTATCTTGATTTAAGCTTTTTTTTTTATATTTGGATTGAAAACAGGACAAAACTACTAAGTTAGTTTTATTATTACTATTATTATTATTATTATTATTATTATTATTATTATTATTATTATTATTATTATTATTATTATTATTATTATTATTATTATTGTTATTATTATTATTATTATTATTATTATTATTATTGTTATTATTATTATTATTATTATTATTATTATTATTATTATTATTATTATTGTTGTTGTTGTTGTTATTATTGTTATTATTAATATTATTATTATTATTATTATTATTATTATTAGTATTAGTATTATTGTTATTATTATTATTATTATTATTATTATTATTATTATTATTATTATTATTATTATTATTGTTATTATTATTATTATTGTTGTTGTTATTATTATTATTATTATTGTTATTATTGTTATTATTATTATTATTATTATTATTATTATTATTATTATTATTGTTGTTGTTGTTGTTGTTGTTGTTGTTATTGTTATTATTATTATTATTATTATTGTTGTTGTTGTTGTTGTTGTTGTTGTTGTTGTTATTATTATTATTATTATTATTATTATTATTATTATTATTATTATTATTATTATTACAACAGCTTAGGGATGTTTAAGGACAGCATGTTTGTGCACTTTCTAAAGATTTTAGTTCTGTTTTGAATAAAGGGCTGGAAATGAATGCTTTTCTTTTATTTATCCGATTCATTGATTAATTTGAAAAAATAATTGACAGATTAATCGATTATTAAAATAATCGTTAGTTGCAGCCCTATAAACTAAACTTCACCTCCACATTTTACAGATTCTAGTTCCACGGGAATTTCAGATGTGCTGGAGTGTTTCAATGTGTTCCATCGGAATGTCAGAAAGTCACTTTTCTGTATTAATCACCCAAGGCATAAACATCTTGTGCCAACGGCTGCTCCGAGACTGATATTAGCAGAGGGGAATTAATTGAGTGAAATGTGAAATTATTTTACACGCAGCACCAGTGTCCGCGGGGAAATAAATCATGAAGCAGGTCTCCGTAACGTCTCAATTGTTTCTCCCAGATAACACTGAGGTTACATGAGAGCAAATGGAGGTTTAGAATTTTTAAAAGAATTAAAATGATGTCAAACTTTGTGTAGATTTGAAAAGTTCTCTTCAGACTTCTTAAACATTTTACATGTCTCTACTATCAATAGTTCATTAGTTTAGTTCTTGCTTTAAATCCTAAAATATTAGACACCCTATTAGAGGTTATGCATATTTTTATTTACTCATTTAGTAGACGCTTTTATCCAAAGTGGCTTACAAGTAAAGTGAAAAGAAGCTCTGTGAATCATCAGATAGTAGCAGTATGCAAATGCTATGACAAGTTTTTTTTCTCTCTGATCATATGCAGAGGAGTGTGTCCTACAGGTGACTTGACACACCCACTCACCTGTGTGGAGCACACTGAGAATTGCACAATTTTCCAAGAAGTATGGGGTGTCTGGTGCATATGGAGAGGAAAAATATGTATCACCTACAGGTGGTGTGTCAAGCCCACTCACCAGCGTTGGAAAAATTGCAAGATGTTCTTTTCTAGTGTTGATAAAGTGTCTGGTGCATAAGGAGAGGGGAGAGTGTATCCTACAGATGGTTTGTCAAGCCCACTCATCTGTGTTGAGCACACTCAGTATTGCACAGTTGTATGGGGTGCTTATATGAAGGTGTCTGGTGCATATTATGAGATAAATAGTTTATTTATGTTCTTTCTTTCAAAGTTCACAATGATCTCTTTCGTTGATTCTGATAATGTTGCATTTCTCTTTTAGAATTCTATAAGACACATCTGTAGGGTTGGGAATTCGAAAATGCTTCATTCTCTTCAAACCGAAGCTCATGCAGTGCCCGTCAACTTGTGTTTAGTCTTTAAAGTTCATTCATTCATTCATTTTCTTTTCGGCTTAGTCCCTTTAGTAATCCGGGGTCACCACAGCGGAATGAACCACCAACTTATCCAGCATATGTTTTATGCAACGGATGCCCTTCCAGCTGCAACCGATCTCTGAGAAACACCTATACACACTCATTCACACTCATACACTACGAACAATTTAGCCTACCCATTTCACCTGTACCGCATGTCTTCGGACTTTGGGGGAAACCGGAGCACCCGGAGGAAACCCACGTGAATGCAGGGAGAACATGCAAACTCCACACAGAAACAAACCAGCGACCTTCTTGCTGTGAGGTGACAGCACTACCAACTGCACCACTGCGTCGCCAGTCTTTAAAGTACTTTTAATAATTTAATTTCATATTAAATTTATGCACGCAAATTTAGCGTCAATTTTTTTTGATGATGACGTTACATGTTAAATGATTGGTTTTTCTCACGCAATCAATTACTGATTCTTTTAATGAACTTTCGATGTGCTAAAATATTTGTTAAATTATATAAAAACATGAGCATATATACATTTTAAAACTGTAAAACAGAATAAAGTGTGTAGCCCTAGTAGGTCCTAAATAACAGAAATCAAATAGCTCATTTCATTAGTTGATTCATAAAGTAGCCTGTTCATAAAGCGTGTTTAATTGATCTGAAACTTTTAATACTTTTTTGTTCTTGTAAATTCTAAAAATTGCAACAGTAAGCTGTCTCCTTTGTCTACTTGTGATCACGCATCTGAATACCATGTGAACAGGGCCTAAATGACTTGTTTACTACAACCCTAAATCAGAAAAAGTTAGGACAGTATGGAAAACGCAAATGAAAAGAGAAAGTGGGATTTTCAAATTCACAAAGAGAATATGAACACAAGATATTTCATGTTTTGTCTGGTCAACTTTATTTCACTAATATACATCCTTTCCTGTCATTCAGACCTGCAACACATTCCAAAAAAGTGGGCACAGGAGCAGTTTAGGGCTAGTAATCAGGTAAATGTGTTAAATGATGATGTGATTTAAAACAGGTGATGTCAACAGGTGATTGTAATTATGATTTAGTACAAAAGCAGCATTCAAGAATGGTCTAGTCCTTTAGGAGCAAAGATGGGCCGAGGATCACCAGTTTGCCAACAAAAACTTGAGAAAATTATTGAAATGTTTAAAAACTGTTCCTCAAAGAAATCTAGGAAGACATTTGAATATTTCACCTTTAACAGTGCATAACATCATTAAAATATGCAAGGAGTCTGGAGGAATTTCAGTGGATAAAGAACAAGGACGCAAGCTTAAGCTGAACTACTGTGATCTCCAACACAATCTCACGGCAATTCGTAACTTTTTGCTTTAGAGGCTAATTCGTAAGAATTCGTATGATCTAATTCGTACAATTTAGTACTATTTGCTCATCCCCCAATGATGGTTGGATTTAGGGGTGCCACGCCTCCTTTTTAAAATCGTGCAATTTCGTACGAATGATCTTAGCCACTAAACTGAGAAAACATCAAATACTTAAGTTTTCTCGTGAGATCAGGCTGTGATCTCTGATCTCTCAGGCGGCATTGCATGAAGAATCATCATTCATCTATAAGCGATATTGCCACATGGGCTCAGGACTACTTTGGCAAACCTTTGTCAAGTACCACAATACATAAATACATCCACAAATGCCAGTGAAAACTGTATTATTCCAAAAGGAAGCCCTATGTTAACATTGTCCAGAAGTGCAGTCGACCTTTGGCGGGCTCAGACGCATCTGGGATGACCATCACACAGTGAAACCTGTACTGTGGTCATATGAATCAGTATTGCAGGTATTTTTTGGGGAGAAATGGATGATGTGTGCTCCGAAACAAAGAAGAAAAGGATCATCCAGGCTATTACTGTACCAGCAACAAGTTCCAAAGCCAGGGTCTGTCATGGTGTGGGGTTGTGTCAGTGCCCAAACTTGCACTTCTGTGATGGCACCAATAATGTTGAAAAGTACAAAAAGATTTTGGAGCACAATTTGCTGCCTTTTATCCAGCAACGCCCATGCATATTTCAACAAGACAATGCAAAACCATTACAAAGTCCTGGCTGCGGAAAGAGTATACAAGTACTTGACCGGCCTGCCTGCAGACCTGACCTGTTTCCAATAGAGAATGTGTGGTGCATTTTGAAGTCCAAAATGTGACAACGAAGACCCCATACTGTTGCCCACCTAAAGATTTGTTTGCAGGAAGAATGGGACAAAATTACACCTGAAACATTTCATCACTTGGAGTCTTAAGTCCCTAAACATCCTTTAAGTGTTGTAAAAAGAAATGGCAAAATTACAAAGTGGTAAATGCTTTACTCTTCCAACTTATTTTGTAATGTGTAGCAAGAGCTAAAATTGGAGTTCGTATTTATTTAAAAAATAATAATAAAAGTCATGAGGAACACATTAAATAATGTTTGTTGAATTGTCTGGAATGAAATACAAGTCAAAGTAAATTTAGGAATCACTTCTTTTCTTTTTTATTTGCGTATTACATACTTTCCCAACTTTTTCTGATTTGGGGTTGTACATTGGAATCTAAACTGGGAATCAATAAGCGAAATCAAGATCGGAATCAGAATCAATAACTTTCTAGCGATACCCAACTGAAACAGAGAATGATGCTGGAGCGCAGGTGAGGGCGAACAGTCGGGTTTCCTCAGCTGGGCTTTATTTTTGTCATCTCTCTACTGTAAACATGCTGTCTGTATTGGCTCTTTTCTCATCAGTAGCTCATAATCTATTCAGGCGTCAGTGGAAGCGAGTGGAGCTCACTGACACTGACAGAAACACACAGGGCTTTGTTGTGTGTGATTAATACCTGAGCCGCGGCGCCTGCTGTCTTTATTAGAGGCAGAGCTGGAAGCCGCCGCGTGTTCACTGGTTATCAGTGTTTGATCTCTGCTGACTGCAGCGCCGCATAGATGTGTCACTCAGACCACAGAAAGCAAACCTCTTGCTCCTCAACAAAAACTCACACACGTTCATGATCATCGCCTTTAGAGGTGAGGTGCGCACATCCACTGGACACAAATCACAACAGACTTACTTTTGCTACAAATGTGAAATTGTGTCAGACGTTATAGCAATAAAGTTATAGTAGAAAGTACAAAACAATTAATATTTAATTGTTTCTTTTTTATTTATTTAATGTATTTTTTTATTTATTTATTAAATATATTTATTATTTATTACAGTTGTTTATTTTCTTATTTAATACATTTATTTATTTATTTATTAAATATATTTATTATTTATTACAGTTGTTTATTTTCTTATTTAATACATTTATTTATTTATTTATTAAATATATTTATTATTTATTACAGTTGTTTATTTTCTTATTTAATAAATTTATTTATTTATTTATTTAATATATTTATTATTTATTACAGTTGTTTATTTTCTTATTTAATAAATTTATTTATTTATTTATTAAATATATGTATTATTCATTACAGTTGTTTATTTTCTTATTTAATAAATTTATTTATTTATTAAATATATTTATTATTAATTACAGTTGTTTATTTTCTTATTTAATAAATTTATTTATTAAATTTATTTATTATTTATTACAGTTGTTTATTTTCTTATTTTAAACATTTATTTATTTATTTATTTATTAAATTTATTTTGTTTTAATACTTTAATTTCATTTAAAAAATTTTAGTATAGCCACCTTAATGAAAGCATTTTAATAGGCATAATGGCCTTTCTTGAAGTTTAGTCAGTCATAAGTTTGCTCCATTTTTTTATGGTGTAATGACGCATGTATCCAGAGCAGCAGCCAAATGTCCATGTACTTTTCCAATTAGCATAATTTCATCAATAAACTCTAGAGACCTTGAAGTGAACTTCACTCATCTGCTGCTTTACATCTTTGACATCTCGACCTCTTCACCACTGACATTTAGCGAACACGTGTGAATGCAGCGCTGTTTTAGATAACAACCATAGCAACCATACAACAAGCTTTAATTACAACCATAGCATCTTATTTACTTTGCCTTAGCAGACACTTTTTTTACTATGTAATGTGTTAGTGGTATTATTACCGGCTAGTATTTTGCTCGGCTGCTCAGGATATTTTTAAATGTGGACTCAAAACTTTTTAAAAAGAGTTTATGAATGATTTTAAACGACTTTGAATGACTTAAAATGTATTATATATATATATTATATATATAAATTAAAACAGTGTAGAGTTAGCCTTATATTTATTTTATTTTGTATTATATTTTGTATTATATTGCTCTTCTTATATTTATTATTTAATTTTATTTAATTTTATTTAATTTTATTTATTTATTTTTTTTTTATTTTATTTTATTTTATTTTATTTTTATTTTATTTATTTTATTTTATTTTATTTTATTTTATTTTATTTTATTTTATTTTATTTTATTTTATTTTATTTTATTTTATTTTATTTTATTTTATTTTATTTTATTTTATTTTATTTTATGTATGGGCCCAACTATAAAGCATGTGTACATTGAATACTATAAAAATACATCTATTTTATTTATTTTATATTAATATTATAATTTTTTTTTCATTTTTAAATTATTTTATTAATTTTTTTAATTCATTTCCTATTCATTTTTTATAATTTTATATAATTTTTTGTTTAGCCACCTTAATCAGCTAACCACTTCCTAAATAAAATATACTAAGAAAATATATAACAATAATAGATAAATAAATAAATAAATAAATAAATACATGCTACTTAAATATATAGACTATAAAGATTCAATTTCTATCTGAAACTCTGTGTAGTTCAGTCATTAAAAAAAGTCAGGTTCCAAACACAGTTATATACCATTTAATCACTGTGAATTGCCTGAAAAATAGTTACTTCAATTATTGCATACTATAGTGAAAGAGTAGCTATGTTAGTAGCACTCAGTGTTAGTTAGCTCCACTCAACACTCAACTACCCACCTGAGGACGACTAATTGATTAGCATATCAAGCCATCATACAGTCAACAGTGTGATCTCATTAAAGGCTTTGACCAGCCCACAGTCACTCCAACATCCTCATGTGAAGCGGAGCAGGTTGGCAGAGAGCAGGGCATTGATTAAAGCGCTCTACCCGGGTGACCGGCGTGCCACACTCATTGTTAATGGTAATGAGGGAATTAATGCCGTTTGCATCACAATAGACCCTCACAACACTGTAAAACCCCCCCAAAAAAGTGTGTTTTTTTTTTCACTGGCATTCTCGTGGTGGAAAATGGCAAGCTCAAAGGTGCTGTGCTGCTCAGAGAGCTGTGCATTATGGGTAAAAAAAATAATAAATAAAAATCTCTGATATCCCTCACTCTATAAATGGATGGTAATTTGCCCAGCTGTGAGTGTGAGATGTTCCATTCCCCAGTCGTGGTGTAAGAAAAAATTGAATGACAGTGAGCAAAACAGCAGTAATTATAAAACTAATTACTAAATGCTGATGATGCCCATAGGCTTTGCATAACTAAATTTAGAAGAGGAAATTGCTTTCGGCTGCATTGAGGGGCCGCCAGCGTGTTTATGTTATTTTCTTTATTTTCCCCGACGCACAAAACCAAAAGAAAGTCCTAATTGCCATGGAAACAATTACTCTTACACCTTTTTTATTTTTGAGGCGAAAACAGCTTGAGGGAGCGTTGTTGTCAAACAATGTGTTTTTAATAACGGCTTTACAAAAAATAAACATACGTAGTTTGTCTTGCCGTGAATTGATTAACATTAAATCAAACGCAGGCAAAACAAGAAATGCAGTTAATTGCTAGAACGAGGCCGTTATTTCCTTATTAAATCACACGCGGGATTCTCTATGCAAGGTGCAAATTCCGGCTCGGGCTTAATCTGCTATATATTTGAGCGTAACTATGCTCTTTAATGGTCTATCCCTCTTCTGAATGGAGACAACAAAGCCGATGTTGGCAGCGCCAGCGTGAGACGGCCCTCCAGGGTGCCTTAAGTTTCCCAATGGCTGGATTCGTGCGCCGCTGTGTATTTGCAGACTGTGTGTGTGTGTTTACTTTCAGAACAGGGCTGTATTTTCTCAAGTAACGACACGGCAGATTTCTTTGGCAGAGAAAGAGTATGATTATTGTTTCTCTGCTAAAAATAGAGGTGGGTTTTTTTTTTTGTGCTGACGGATAGGCCGAGTGCTTAGACTCTCGTTGGCCTGCTAGTAATTAGTCGCTTTCGCAAATAGGCCAATAATGGAGAAATGAATCCAACGAGACAGTCGGAATGAATATGGAAAGGCTTGTTTTTCAGCGCTGGGATTGAAGCTGTGGGTTAATATCTACACAAAGTGTTATAAATGACCTCAGTGGTGCTTGACATTGCAAGGCAATTTTTAGTTTTCTGTAAAGCCTTGAATGCAAGTTTTTGATTTAATTTTAATGTGATGCTTTGTAATGTTTTCCATTTTCTTTATCTGTTTGTGTAAAGTCTCAACAAAGCTCATAGGCTGTGTTTACATTTGTTGCATTACAGGCCAGCACAAACCCTCTTTTGACTTTTAAGGGGACTTATTATGCAAAAATGACTTTTATGAGGGGGTTAAACACAGTTGAGTGGCAGCAGTGTGTAAATATAGCCAGTTAATATCAATTAATTAATTTAAATTTAATTGAATACATTTTTTTTTATAATCACACTTCATAATAAACAGTCTGCAGGAACACTTTGATTGATAATCTCTCTCTGTACATGTCATCAGAGGGGGAGAGCTCCGCTCATTAGTGACGATCTCTCTCCCATAAGCATAGACAGCCCTGAGTGAGAAGCAGCCATCCGCCTTTGGAGTTTTAATTCAATTCAATTCATGTTGGTTCCTATAGCGCTTTTACAATGTAGATTGTGTCAAAGCAGCTTAACATAGACGTTCTAGTAAAACGAGATGCAAAAATGAAGTGTTAGAAATGAAAATAGTAGTTATACAAACAAACATAAAAACAAACATGTAAAGCATATGAGTATTTCTAACAAAATGTCTGGTGCATTAAGACAGGAGGAGTGTGTCATACAGGTCGTTGTCAAGCCTGCTCACCTGCATAGAGCACACTCATGCATCGTATGCGATGCCTTGTGTGTATGCTTTACTAAAATGGGAGGTCTTTAATCTAGTTTTGAACTGAGAGAGTGTGTCTGAGCCTTGGACATTATCAGGAAGGCTATTCCAGAGTTTAGGAGCCATAAATGAGAAGGCTCGACCTCCTTTAGTAGACTTTGGTATTCTAGGTACTACCAGAAGCCCTGAGTTTTGAGATCTTAAAGAGCGGGTTGGACTGTTGTGTGAGACTGAAGGTTGGTTAGATAAACAGGAGCTAGACTATTTAAAGCTTTAAAGGTAAGAAGCAATATTTTATAATCAATACGGAACTTAACAGTCAGCCAGTGTGAGGAGGATTAAATGTGGTGATGTGGTCATACTTTTTACACCTGGTAAGAACTCTGGCAGCTGCATTTTGCACTGACTGAAGTTTATTAATAGAGGATGCTGGGCCATGAGCAAAGAGAGCATCACAGTAATCCAGCCTAAAAGTCATAAAAGCATGAACTAGCTTTTCTGCATCTGAGATAGATATCATACTTCATAACTTAGGGATATTTCTCAGATGAAAAAAGGCGGATTTTATGTCAGCAACTAAGAGGATTAAAATGCTGATGTTTTAGGATGCACAAATGAACAGCTTAGTCTCCATAAACAACCTTCTGAACCATTTATTTTGATATTATTTATTTTGATATAACGTTAGTCCTATTTTGAATTATAGGTCCCGTTTTTAAAAAGTTTTTTACAGGTATGATACATTTTAAATTCGAAGTCAAACTATTATGCCTTCAAATACTAATTGCATGAAGTATACCTCATTTCCTTTTGTGTTTGTTAGCGTGTTTTCACACATGTAGTTTGGTTCAATTGGTTCAGATCAAGGGCAACAAATGATAAAATGTAGCATTTGTTTTGTGGGGTTTTGGATTTGTTTTACACCACACTGATTTCTCTGGTCTAAAACAAAGTGGAATTGAAGCAAAATCTGAAAGAATACCAAGACCACCTCCTCACGCGGGTATTGTTTGGTTCCGCTTTTGGTCCGATTGCTGCATTTATTGTTGTTAGCATGTAAAAACTGGAGTATACTTTTGGCTTAAGTCACAATTAATATAATGCCAGCCAAAATCAATATGCAAATAAACATAGTCACTGATGTTCAGTGTGATTCAAAGTTCCCAGATGACATTTACATTACATTTAGTCATTTAGCAGATGCTTTCATCCAAGCGACTTGATTATACAAAGAAACGGTTATTGCTCAGAGAATTAAGTGTTAGAGTTAGGAGAGGGGATTTTCATTATTATCTTTTTTCATATAGAGAGAGAATAGTGGTTTGTCAAACCCACTCACCTGTGTGAAGCACACTTCATGAATGCAGTTTTTTTTTTTAGATGTTGAGTGAGCATAATGCATGGTCTGGTGTAAATTTGGTGTTAGTTAAAAATGACAGAGGTGAAAGAATGTGTTTTCTACAGGTGGTTTGTCAAACCCACTTACCTGAGGCACACTCAGAATTGCATGAGACTACGTTATTCAGCAGTTGTTATCTCAGAATAACATCCCATGGAATGTCGCAACTGACCAATCAGAATCAAGTATTTCAGACAGCTGGGTAATAATGTGTAATAGTAACATATTTTGGAATGTTGCGATTGACCAATCAGAATTGAGTATTCCAGACAGCCACGTAATAATAATGGGTAATAATAACTTGCCTTGAACTGTCATGATTGACCAATCAAAATGGATTATTCTATATAGCCGTGTAATTATGGGTAATAATAAAATATTTTAGAATATTATTTATATATTATATTATGGTATTCCAGACAGCCGTGTAATAATGGGTAATAATAACATATTTTGGAATGTCACGACTGACCAATCAGAATCGAGTATTACAGACAGCCATGTAATAATGGGTAATAATAACATATTTTGGAATTTTGTAATTGACCAATCAGAATTGAGTAATCTAGACAGCCATGTAATAATGGGTAATAATAACATATATTGTAATGTCATGATTGTCCAATCAGAATAGAGTATTCCAGGCAGCCGGGTAATAATGTATAATAATAACATATTTTGGAATGTCATGATTGACCAATCAGAATCGAGTTTTCTATACAGCCGTGTAATAATGGGTAATAATAAAATATCTTAGAATATCTTGATTGACCATTAAGAATTGATTGTTCCAGGCAGCCGTGTAATAATGTGTATTATTAACACATTTTTTTACTGTTGTGATTGACCAATCAGAATCGAGTACTCCAAACAGCTGTGTAATAATGGGTAATAATAACATATCTTGGAATGTCACAATTGACCAATCAGAATCGAGTATTGCAGTCAGCTGTATAATAATGTAAAACAATAACATATTTTGCAATATCATGATTGACCAATCAGAATCGAGTATTCCAGAGAGCCATAAAATAAGCATAAATGTATGCTTGAAATGTTTAAATGGTGTTGTTTGTTCCCAAAAAGAGAATTGGAGCATTTGCATACGATTTGCTGTTGGTTGCATGTGATGGTGAGCGCTGACAGTCTCTTCTGAGTGCTGCTCTTTTGAAGTGGAGCGTCTGAAAGCACAGCATGAGCCTCAAATAAAGTGAAGGGCATTTACTATTACAAGTAATGTCCTTAATAATCTTGTTAGTGTAGACTCTCTCAGTACGAGACAAATGGAACATTATTGGCTTATGGGCTGTAGTAAATAATTTAGTTTCCAATATTCAGGCTGCTTTGACAGTAAATTAGAATGACATGAAAAGAGGTTGTTGAATAAAGAAAGTATCCAATCAAATTTAATTGGCTCGACTAAGGCAGCCGTAATATATTTCATAATTAAACCAAGTTGTCACAGAGCTTTATAGGGGAGCACGAATCAAAACGTCAAAAATGATTCCTTGATATCCTGCTTTTAAAATGTCACTGCAGGCTTCGATTTTTCTCCTGTTATAGTGTAATAGATTCAGAATCATAGAGACTCTAGTCGATGTCCAGAAAGTAACTACTATACCCTAGCAATCGAAAAAGCAATCTTGCTGCCTTAAATTGTTTAGTTGAATCAACTTAACTTTTCTAGTTATCTTAACGTATGTTAATAACTATTTGACTAAAATATAGGTATTACACTTTGTAAAACTTAAAATATTCATTCATTTTCTTTCGGCTTAGTCCCATATTTATCAGGGGTCCCCACAGCAGTATAATCCGCCAACTATTTCGATATATGTTTTACACAGCGGATACCCTTCAAGCCGCAACCCAGTACTGGGAAACATCCATACACTGTCATTTACACACATACACTACGGGCAATTTAGTTCATCTGATTCACTTATACCGCATGTCTTTGGACTGTCGGGGAAACCAGAGCACATGGAGGAAAACCACACCAACATGGGGAGAACATGCAAACTCCACACAGAAATGCCAACTGGCTCAAATAATAATGTAATTATGTATAAGCAAAAAAAACACAAAAAAAAAACACGCACATTTTGGCAACAGCATAACATCAATTGAAGGATTTTTATATTAATGTATACTTATTATTTTTGACAATAATATTACAATTTAATTAAATTGGTTTCAACCGTTTTGACGTTAATATACCAGGCTTTTCATAAATAGATGAGTGCAGAGAATATATAAATTTATATAGTAAAAATAAAAAACTAAGAATGTAAATTTAATCAATTATTATTGCTCTCAATTCAGACTTAAATTAGTGTTATATAGTGATTCAAGCTATTTAAAAACAAACGTGTTAGTGGAGATTTGAATTTTGTGGAAATGAAAGTTAATATTTTTTTCCGGGGCAGCATGGTGGCTCAGTGGTTAGCACTTTTACCTCACAGCAAGAAGGGTCACTGATTTGAGTCCCAGCTGGCATTAAGTGTGGAGTTTGCATGTTTTCCCCAAGTTGGCATGGGTTTCCTCCGGGTGCTCCGGTTTCCCCCAGAGTCCAAAGACATGTGGTACAAGTGATTTGGATGAACTAAATTGACTGCCGTGTATGTGTGCGAATGAGAGTGTATGGATGTTTACCAGTACTGGGTTGTGGCTGAAAGGGCATCTGCTGCGTAAAACATATGCTGGATAAGTTGGCGGTTCATTCTGCTGTGGCAACCCCTGATAAATATGGGACTAAGCTGAAGGAAAATGAATGAATGAATATTTTTTATCCATTTCTCAGTGAATATAGACAATATTGGTGCATTTAAACAAAACACTTATATTAATTAGTTCTTTTTGGTCAACTCACATCTTTAGGAATAGAAAGATAATACATTTAAATTCAAATGAGGTGTTGCAAGAAAGGATTTTTCGTCTTTGACAAAAACTTATTTAATATTTTCCCCTAACATATTGATTAGGGTGTGCTCAGTTTTGCCCCATGATCTTTTTTTTTTTTTTGTAAATTATTTTTAGTTTTGGCTTTGATACAGGCTAATGTAATATATGCGCAAAATCTTATTGTAAAGCATCCCGTAAAAATATTTGTTTCAAAGAAAGATCTGTAAGTGGTGTACTTATTTATTTATTTATTTATTTATTTATTTATTTATTTAATTATTTATTTATTTAATTATAGGAGAAAATAATAAATATGTGAGTGAATGAATGAATGATCAAATAAATTGATTAATAAATGAATGAATGAATGAATGAATTAATTTAATTCACTTATATCAAAGGCAGAAGGTAAATAAGGAATGAATGAATGAATGAATAAATAAATAAATTTGCAGATTTATGTGCCCTCCAGAAACTTGCGTTCTGTGAATGAACGTCGCCTCGTGGTTCCATCCCTAAGAGGGAAGAAATCACTTTCAGGAACTCTCACATTCAATCTGCCCAGTTGGTGGAATGAACTCCCTAACTACATCAGAACAGCAGTCACTTGCTGTCTTCAACAACTAAAAACTCAACTATTTAGTCTCCACTTTCCTTCCTAATCTGTAACTGCCTCTCTGGCTATACCACTAACTGTACTCTCTCAAAAAAAAAAAAAAGCTTTTCTAATGCTTTGCTTCTTAGACTTTACACACCTGAAACTTGTCTATAGCACTTGTTCACTGCTGCTCTTATAGTTGTGTAAATTGCTTCCTTGTCCTCTTTTGTAAGTCGCTTTGGATAAAAGCGTCTGCTAAATGACTAAATGTAAATGTAAATAAATATTTTTACTTTCCTTATTCTTGTCATAGGCAGAAGGCAAATGAATGAATGAATGAGTGAATGAATGAATGAATACATAAATACATCAATAAATAAATAAATACATTTAATTTCCTTCTTGTTGTAGGGAGAAGGAAAATAAATAAATAATTTATTTTCCTTCTCTATAGGTCATGTGGCCTTGTTTTACTAATAAAAAAGTGAGTACTAAAAATAAAGTACTGAAAGCAGTGTCGAAAGATTATGTAAGCATCATTTTTTATGTATTTCAGCAAAGCATTCACAGATGAACTGTACACAATAAGACTAAAGACATTTATCAGCACTCTAAACAGCACATTCCTCATCGTCAGATTCTCTTTGTTTTAATTACATCTGCTTGTTTGATAATGACCCTGGATTCTCTCTCTCTCTCTCTCTCTCTCTCTCTCTCTCTCTCTCTCTCTCTCTCTCTCTCTCTCTCTCTCTCTCTCTCTCTCTCTCTCTCTCTCTCTCTCTCTCTCTCTCTCTCTCTGCTGTTTGTGTCTGCAGTGAAGTGTAAATGTGCTGTGAGAGGGAAGGTCATGGAGGTGTCGATCCTCAGCACTGTTTGTCTCTGGCAGGACACAAATGACTCACCCAAATCATCCAATTTAATCACACCATTTTCTGGCCCTCAATAGCCCTCGCCCTGGCTTAATCACTCCGTTTACTTGCTGTCACAAAGAGCTTCATATTGAAACCAATGGATTTCTAGCATTTAAAGGCGAGGGGTCGAGAGACTTGGGCTCTGGCTGAAAAAGCGAGCGATTCATGCGTGAAGCATTTAGCTATTGCTATCTCAACGCATGACTAACAGTTTTCACTCACCCATATTATTCATTAATATCTATAATAAAGCACTTGATAGTGGCCTTGACAGTCTGGGGGGGGGGGGGGGGGGGTTTTCACTCTCATCTCCACATTACCATTGCGATGCTGAATTTAGGTTAACACTGAGGTCGGTTAAGTAGAAGATTTGGTTGGGAAGGTGAACGGGTCAGAACTGAAAGAGGAAAATGGTAACTCTCGTTCTTTTAAAAGTCGAATGAAATTAGAGCATTCGTATTATCTTTAATGTTATTTGCAAGCAGGTTGGTTCAAATTTGAGACTGTAAATTGGGTTGCTTTCAGTTTCACGAGATGATGTTTGAATTGAGTTGACCAGTAGTTCAATTGTAATGACTTGAAAATCTAAATTAATGATATTAATGAATATGCTTTTGGATTTAAAGGTGGAACTTATTTAGCCCCTTTTTATGAGATGTAAAATAAGTCTCTGATGTGTCCCTAGATGTGTATTTTCAGCTCTAAATACCCCACAAACATTTTCTAACTCTTTGAAATGACCCCTTTTAGGCTTTTTTTCTAATTGTGCCATTTTGGTGGCTGCCACTTTAAATTCAAATGAGATTGTGCTCTTTTTAAAAGAAGGTGGAGCTACAAATGCCTATGTGTCAGCATAGCGGCAGATTCAAAAACAAGACTAACATTTTATGCTAATGAGGGTGAGGTCTTCACTAATGGGCGGGGCTTTCCCCCTCTGATTGTCTATCAAAGTGTTTCTGCCGGCTGTTTTTATGAAGTGTGAATATAAAATTGAAAACTAATACTTTTTTATAATTAGAAGCTGGTTATATTTACATAATGTTACATTAAAGAGGTGGTCCAGAGTGTATTTTAAGGTTTATTTGCGTTTATGGGGTGCAAAGCAATGTGTGCTCATGCTTCATTTGTAAAAATTTACGTTATTTATTTATATAGCTTACTTTAATTATATACTGCTACTCAGCTAACATGAAAATGACTGTCATATTTCCTAGTTCCACCAAAGGCCCCCCCTCAAGAGGCGCTGATTGGTCAACTAACATAATGTGCTGTGATTCGCGGAGCATGCGCTTTTCCATTGTGTAAACACCGTCAGTCAGAGTAACTGTTAGAGGTATCAGTTTGAGCCTGAATCAGACAGAAAATGAAAAGGACACAGCTGAACCTCACGCCAGCTCTCTAAATAATAAAATAAAACCTGATGAGTGTCTTTCATATATATTCGAGGTATAAGCATGTGTAAGTAAAATGGAATGTTTACGGTCCCTTACGTAAATGCGACTCGTGATCCTAAGACAATGTAACATAAATTAACACCGGTCAAAGTGCTCTAACTAAATTATTTATTAACATAATATAACCAGCAAAACGATTCAAAATGACAAGAGATGGGGAACCCAACAACATAATAAATAACAACCAAGCAAACCTAAAGCAGGTTGGGACTCCCCACTCCAAACAAATATCAAAAGGAAAGTATAAAGGAGAACACAACAATAAAGCCACCAGAAACTGTGGTGGCATGGAGGAATGAGCGACAGCCAGAAGTCCGCTTCCGTCCATTTTAAAAGCCTGACGTCACCAAATCAACCAATAGAAAATTAAGAAAGGGGAAAAAGACAAACAAGATCAATTGAAAGTGATAATTACGGGCAGGAGGAAAGGCCACACGTAACACCTTCCCCACAAAATATTGACTGGTAAACAAAACCAAAAAATACATAAATAAAACACCACCCATCACCATATAGTCATAAGTGACATTGCATCGGCCAGCATGTTATTATTATCACATTATCTACCAGTAACATGTTTCATTTCCAAGTTAAAAGCTTGGATAAACAAAGCCCATCTCATCAGATGTTGGTTAGAATTACGCATGTTATGAATCTTAAGGGCGATGCAGTGGCGCAGTAGGTAGTGCTGTCGCCTCACAGCAAAAAGGTCGCTGGTTCGAGCCTCGGCTGGGTCAGTTGGCGTTTCTGTGTGGAGTTTGCATGTTCTCCCTGCCTTCACGTGGGTTTCCTTCGGGTGCTCCGGTTTCCCCCACAAGTCCAAAGACATGCGGTACAGGTGAATTGGGAAGGCTAAATTGTCCGTAGTGTATGAGTGTGAGTGAGTGTGTATGGATGTTTCCCAGAGATGGGTTGCGGCTGCAAGGGCATCCGCTGCATAAAATGTGCTGGATAATTTGACGGTTCACTCCGCTGTGGCGACCCCGGATTAATAAAGGGACTAAGCCGAAAAGAAAATGAATGAATGAATGAATTAATTAATCTTAAGCCGCCTTTCCACAGCACACGACATTTGGACATGACTGTCGGAATATGCCCCCTTGTGGCAGTTGCACAGAATTTTCAGTTCTGACGTGCACCATGGGAGAAAAGCTGTTCTCGCAGTGTCCGAAATAAAGGAGCGCAAAAGCGAGAGCCATTATTCTCTGTGCATTCACCATGGTTGAATGTATGAATGAATGAATATTAAAAAGTCATAGACCGCAAAAAATATTAGAGGGAATGTGGAGACAACATAAAAAATTATATTATATATTACTTTATTACTTACATTTATGAATAGAAATGTTGTTGTTTTTTTTATATGGACTTTTTCTGTCCATATAAAAAAAAAATCCCAAAAAAATAGTATTTCTCATCTTGCGCACACGGACCTGCTTGGAGAACGCTGGAATACATCACATCCGGTTGGCTGGTCGCCTACGGTCTAGTCGCACAAGTTCAATTATTTCAACGGATCCGCAGCTCAATTTGGAACCGAATTTTCCACATACGGAGAGGATCGGAACTCCACGCAGCTCCCGGACTACTCTCCATTGGAAATGAATGACTTCCGGTCTGTCGCGTGTCATTTGTCGTGTGCAGTGGAAAGTAGGCTTTTATGCGAGATAAATATAATGGATAAATATGATTTTGTAGCTAAATTGTTAACGATGCCAAACAGCATTTACCATTGTTAATATCCTTGTTTAAGTCCTTGCTACAACACACTGTTAACACTAGAAAGTATGCATGTAATAGATCAATTTTAACAAATAAAAATACTTTCAGGTTGTGGCTCACAATCCACAGCTTCTTCTATTATGGTTGGAGCTGTTCCTTCTTTGAGGAGTTTTTAGCCGAATCCAGCACTGAACTAGGAGAGATTCTGGAAGTTCTCCTTTGTCAAATGCTAGCTATATCTTTTTTATAATTCTCTGGAACATAATTAAAATTTAATTTGAAGCACTTCTCTCTTTGTGTCGTGTCCTTTGAAAGTCCAAATACAGAAACAGAAGAAGCTTTGTGGAAATAGCAGCATTTGGATGCCATTTTAGCTTTCTCTGCTGTAACATTACAGCACATCTGTCCATGCCCCTTTGCTGTGCATGGTGTATACGCATAACCTGAAGGGTTTTTGACTTCATTAACTCTGATTTATTTTTTTGTAGTCCTCAAAATCTGTTCGCTGTAGGCTTTGCTAAGCTCTTTAAAAGCCACCCAGCAAACAATTTTGTATTTAATAGACGTCTAATATACATCTAATAGACATCTAAGAGTATCTAGAAACTAGACTAGTCATCAAATAGACAGATTAGACAGACTTTATATGTGTAGTCATTCATTTCTCTTTATTTAATGACTAGTCTAGTTTTGGCTTATTCTTAGACGTCTATTGGATTTTCACTGACAGCCCAAATTTACCGATGCTTTAGGCAAGACAACTATATTTAGACGTCTATTAGACATCTTTTAAAAACAAAAAAATGCTTACTGGGCAATGTCTCCCTTTGCGTTAAACTTTGAGCGTATGCCATTCAGAGATGTTGTTTATGTTTACCTACAGTAGCTACAGTACACATGAACTAAAGCTTAATATATGGTATCGTAGTGGACCACCTCTTTAAATCCCTTATAAAAGTGATTTTTGACCACTGAATGACTACTGAAAAACCCAACCTGTTTGAGTTTCTTACGGCTCATAAATACCATAAAATAAAGTATTTTGAGAATGTAAAAATTCAGTGAGGGTTGGGGTAGGGGGATTGAATATACAGCATGCGCAATAAAAACATCATTACGTCTATAGGGAATAAACCAAACTCTACATTGCATATCCTTCGATGTGACTGTTGTGGATACGCACATTGCGATATCGATGCTGTAACAATTTATTGTGCGGCCCTCTACCAAACCATCATTTATTTTGTGGGTCTGTGTGTATATCGTTGCACCTTTAACATGAACACGTATTGGCTGACCACCCAGACATGACCAGCAGGTCCATATCTCGGCATTCCTTAGACATGAATGGCCATTCGTCCCCTGTATGGCCAGCGGGTTTGCATTAGGGTCAATCTGCAGAGCCACTAAAGGAGTCCAGATGTGTGGTCCAGCTGCAGGCAAGAGTTGAGCTTGATTCTCCAGTGCGCGTCCATCACGGTCAGCGCCGCTGGGACCCCGGCCCAGTCAATCAACACATCGCCCCGAGCGCC
Organism: Danio aesculapii; assembly: GCF_903798145.1. Classification (NCBI taxonomy): domain Eukaryota; kingdom Metazoa; phylum Chordata; class Actinopteri; order Cypriniformes; family Danionidae; genus Danio; species Danio aesculapii. The sequence goes on along the minus strand of NC_079451.1, from coordinate 43,536,403 downwards.
GCCGTCTCCCTCCATCCACACTCAATCACACTATCTGTCCTCACACGGTGGCCGCCGCTAATGAGAATGTATATGAAGGCATGAATAAAACATGAAATTCATTGTTTTTGGTAGCAGACGCTCTCGCCACGAGTAGCTTCTTGATGGGGGCTGCGTTTGAAGTCCCTCGCTGAATCGCCAGTGCCGTTTGATTGAATTTGTTGCTTGCTTTAAGTAATTAGAAAAGAACGGCAGTGTTGAGACATCCTTTGCTCTTGGACTGGAAATTACTTCATTTACCTTTTATCAGTGCCTGACCCAAGATTTGTTTATTCGTACTTTTTTTGTTTGTTTGTTTATTTGTTTGTATGCTTATGTTGTAAAATTGACTGTGATTTTGTTAAAAAACTAAAATCCCAAAAAAAAAACAGGAATTTTCCATAATATATATATATATGGTGAATAACCAGAAAGTAAATTGATTCCCTGGGTGTTTTTTATTCTGTCTAACCTGACTGTTTTTAATCATTATTTTATTCAAGATCGCAATATCTTTGTGGTGTTATTTGTTTTGTTTTGTTTCATTTCATGTTTTTTTGTTTTGTTTTGTTTTGTTTCATTTCATGTTTTTTTTGTTTTGTTTTGTTTTGTTTTGTTTTGTTTTGTTTTGTTTTGTTTTGTTTTGTTTTGTTTTGTTTTGTTTTGTTTTGTTTTGTTTTGTTTTGTTTCGTTTCGTTTCGTGTCTTGCCTTGTTTTTTTTATTTGTTTTGTTTCATTTCATGTTTTTTAGTTTAGTTTAGTTTAGTTTAGTTTAGTTTAGTTTAGTTTAGTTTAGTTTAGTTTAGTTTAGTTTCTTGCATTGCATTGCCTTGCCTTGCCTTGCCTTGTTTTTTTTTCATTTTGTTTTGTTTTGTTTCATTTCATGTTTTTTGTTGTTTTGTTTTGTTTTGTTTTGTTTTTCGTTTTGTTTTGTTTCGTTTTGCTTTGCTTTGCTTTGCTTTGCTTTGTTTTGCTTTGCTTTGCTTTGCTTTGCTTTGTTTCATGTTTTGTTTTGTTTTGTTTTGTTTTGTTTTGTTTTGTTTTGTTTTGTTTTGTTTTGTTTTGTTTTGTTTTGTTTTGTTTTGTTTTGTTTTGTTTTGTTTTGTTTTGTGTCTTGCCTTGTTTTTTTTATTTGTTTTGTTTCATTTTATGTTTTTTTGTTTAGTTTTTTTAGTTTAGTTTCGTTTCGTTTAGTTTCTTGTCTTGCCTTGCCTTGCCTTGTTTTTTTGTTTTGTTTTGTTTTGTTTTGTTTCATTTCATGTTTTTTGTTGTTTTGTTTTGTTTTTCGCTTTGTTTTGTTTTGTTTTGCTTTGCTTTGCTTTGCTTTGCTTTGCTTTGCTTTGCTTTGCTTTGCTTTGTTTTGTTTTGTTTTGTTTTGTTTTGTTTCATTTCATGTTTTGTTTTTTTTTTGTTTTGTTTTACCATAAAAATTTGTGGTTGAGCCATCTGCTTGTGGACCATTATCTGATAGGGGCATGTTCCATCCAGTCATTTGCCTTGTTTTCTTTTCTTTTTTTTTTTTGTCATTACTTTATTTTATTTCCCAATAAAAAAATTGTAGTTGAGCCATCTGCTTGTGGACCAATATCTGATGAGGCATGTCCAGATTGGCGTGTTGTTTGTTTAGTGGTGTCAGCAGTATTACACGTCGAGTCATTTACTTTTGTTTTGTTTTTTGTTTTGTTTTAATTTTTTGTTTCTTTTTGTTTTTTTTTTTTTTTTTTTGTTTTTTGTTATGTTTTGTTTTGATTTTGAGTGTTTATATTTAGTTTTTGTTTAGTTTAGTTTTGTTTGTTTTTTGTTTTTGTTTTGTTTGTCATATTGTTTTCCATCTGTTTTCCCTGGGTTATCTAATGGGTGTGTGTCCAGAAATCAAATTCTTATGAGACTTTAAATGAAATGAGATGCCTTGAGGTGAACTTGTTGTCTTGTGTTGATCTGCGTGTATTTCAGCTGATAGTTTTAGAGGACAGCAGTTGTGTGCTGTTGTGTTAGCTTGTTGTGTCAGCAGTATTACACGTCCAGTAGTTTCGCTCACTATCAGCTCTTAAGCTGCCAAGCCAATTACAGCTGGAGGAAACAGTGTGTAAATCCTTCTGCCGGATCCCCATTGTTTTGAGCAGGTCAGAGGAGCATGTTCAGCTGATTAATAATGCCTCTCTATTCTGCCTTTTCTGTTTTGTTTGGATGTCCTCCCGACGAGACACATCTTTGCGGAGAGCGCCGTAGCGTTAATTGTGAGGATGAGAGCGAGGATCAGCGCATCCCCGCGTCGCCCATGTGTCGTGGCAGCTTGCAGACAGTGGCGTAAAAGAGCTGATGTCATTAAATGATATCAACTTCAAGGCAGCACTGATCTCGTCTTTCTGTCCCGTTCTGTCTGTCTCTCGCGCCCCTTTTAAAGGATTCAAATTATGCAGATCCTTTAATTAAACTCTGCCGTAGTGAGTGAGTTTTTTTTTTTTTTCTCCCTCTGTGTTTGTTGATGGGAATTTGCATTGCATGAATGTGCGGTTGTGGTTGTGTCTGCAGGGTTTGTGTAATATAAACCACTTTCTGCCGTCTGACTGCTTCATTCACACTTGTTTCTGAGAACGCAGCCGCTAATGAAAACATTTGCTTTTTATTAGTTCTATTGAAGCTGACATTTTGTTCTTATAAAACATTTTGAGATGTTTTGGTATTGTACAGTACGCAACAGTATTAGATATACAGTAAGGTCATTATTTTTGACATGCAAATTGTCTGTCTGTCTGTATTTTTTTATATATCTATACAATAAGTTCATATGTCATAGTAAATGATTAAATTAAATTAAATTAAATTAAATTAATTAAATTAAATTAAATTAAATTAAATTAAATTAAATTAAATTAAATTAAATTAAATTAAATTAAATTAAATTAAATTTTATTTTATTTTATTTTATTTTATTTTATTTTATTTTATTTTATTTTATTTTTCACCTTTAGGAAATTTAATTTGTAATAGCAAATGACTATTTTATCAGATCTATTCAAGATCACAATATCTTTGTGGTTATATGTTATTTATTTATTTTTAAAATTTTATTTAACTTTGACTTAACTTAACTTAACTTAACAACTTAACTTAACTTAACTTATCTTAACCTAACCTAACTTAACTTAACTTAACTTAACTTAACTTAACTTAACTTAACTTAACTTAACTTAACTTAACCTTAACTTAACCTTAACCTTAACCTTAACTTTAACTTAACCTTAACTTAATCTCTACATTTAATTTATTATGACAATAAGTTTTCATTAAGATATAATTTAAAAATGTAATAAAATATAATATGTTCATTTGAGATAGTAAATGATTGCTTTATCAGATCTGTTCAATATCACAATATCGTTATAGTTTTGTTTTATTTGAATTTACTTTATTTCATCACTGATGTATATTATCACTGTAATTCTAGGAAACATTTTAATAGCAATCTCTTGGACCCACAGTCTTGGCTGAAGTGAATTTTGAAAACCAAGCCAGAAATGTCTTAAATGTTTAAGCAGCAAATTCCATAAGAACCTAATCTAAAAATTTGCACCCCATCCAGCTTCTTCTCATCCAGATAATCCTCAGCTCTATAAATACATTCATAAGCCAGGTTTGCTTTTTCATTCCTTCTGTGTCTGGTGTTTTCAATGTTTAAATTGTCAGAATATAAAGAATTGTTTATATAGATACACCGGTTGCGATTGTTTTGCTGATGCCTGTGTGACTTACCAATACTGATACAGATTTTTTGCCAATTCAGATTTTCTTTATGAGAACAATAATTGACAGTAAAAAAAAAAAGAAAAAACATGTTTCTATTTTGATTTCATAATAAAAAAAATCTTTACAAAATTATTTAAAATTAACATTAAATTCATTATAATAAAAAATACATTAATATTATTAGAATAAACATTCATTTCCATTTCTCTAGGAAAAACTGTAATTTTCCACTGTTATAACATTTACTTTTTCTCTTTTTCATTATTTAGGAAAAATCCAAAGATTTAAGCATAATTTTATGACATATGATTAAAAATGACATATTTTGTACCATTAATTAATTAATTCATTTACACTGTTCTGGAAAAGCACTCGCTGACAACTTAAACATGACTAATGCTTTCTCTTTCTCAATTTTGATATCTCAAATACCTAGCAAAACTTTTGACTCATGCAGCAAATATTTTTAAATTAGTGCGAAAAAAAACGCTGTTATTTAAATTACAGTTCAAACTATTTAAACAATTTGGGATCACCTCTTAATCATAAATAAATAAATACATAAATACATAAATAAATAAACGTCTATACACATAGACATCACCTATATGCTATATAACTGCAGGTTAACTATGTTTATAAATAATGACTTTAAATGTTAAAAGCTATTACTTACTAGTTAATTAGCTATTAGTACCTGATAAAGTTGTGGTAACTACAGCAGGGAAAATTAGTATTGAACACGTCACCATCTTTCTCAGAAAACATATTTCTGAAGATGCCATTGACTTTTCCCGGATTTTGGCAACAACAAAATAAATTCATATATGCATAGAAAACAAATCGAATTAGTTTACAAATTAAGTTTTGCGTAATAAAATGAAATAGTTCAGTAGTTCTTTATCAACCCTCTGCCCTTCATCACTGTAAATGAATATTAGCCGCTTCAGTCCAACATCTACATTAGCAGGATGATGAAGATGAAGCAAGGGTGGACATTTCAGCAAGACAATGATCCAAAACACAGCAAAGGAAACTCTTAAATGCCTTTAGAGAAAGAAAATCAAGCTGTAGAATGGCCCAGCCAAACACCTGACTTGAATCCAATAGAAAATACAAAATAAAGATCAGATTTGATAGACGAGACCCACAAAACCATCAAGATTTCTCTGTTTGAGTCTGTGAAAAACTCACACCCGAGCAATTTATGTGACTCCATTCTCCATATGAGAGAAGCTGCCATCACCAAAAAAGCCTTTTATATAAAATATGAAATATGTTTCAGTAGTTCGGTGCAACCCAATCGGTGCATCTCTTATTGTTTACAGTAGATAACGTTCTGAAATTTGTTATCTTTGAACTTAACTGTTTTCCCCGGTGCATTGTGGGATTGAGCAGGCATTTGTTTCCTGCCTCTTGTGTCGGTTTAAAGGCTGGGATGACGGTAGCAGAATCAGGTAATGATTGCCCGGCGTGTGGAAGTGGGCGTTGTGTTGTGGCACAGGCCTGTAAAGAGGGCCGACATTAGCATTTAAAACCCAAACAAGCACCGAGAATCACAGCCCACAATCCAAACACACACTCTGTGATTTCAGCGCGCTGGACGGAGCCATTCCTAGAAGCTCAAAAGGAGCCGAGAAAGTCCTTAATTGACAATTTCTTGAAAATTGCTAAGGGGGGGAAAACAAAAGACTAGCCTTGGGTTGCCAGAGTGTAATAAAGCATTTCTCATCACTGTCTATGTGATTGAGCCTATACAAAATCGATTTATTTCCCGGGTAACTCACAATAATTGAAATACAGACAACGTTTGGTTCCAATTTACCAGCAATAAAGTTGTAATGGGGTTTTCTCTGCAATTTTAGACCTAATACACTCATTCTAAAGAGCAGTATTTTTGCCAGTCGAACAAATAGCATCACTGAGGCTTACAACCAGTAATAGGCCCACATTGATGCACACATTAAACTTGTTAAATCAATTCGGTAGACACTTTCTAAAATGGACTGTCGTTTCTCTCCCTCTCTCTCTCTCTCTCTCTCTCTCTCTGGCGTGCGCACAGTCGGCTCATGGCCTCTACACGTATCAATCACTGGCGCTCATCCCCAATGATTCAGGCCTTTTAGTTAGTCATTATTTATGCTTCAAAGACACGGAGGGTGAAAAAAATACTAAAAAAAACACAACAAACCTGACTTGAGGATGTATTTATAGAACTGGGGGGTTTCGGGACGAGGAGAAGCTGGATGTTGGGCACGCATTTAAATTCAGTTCTTATGGATTTTGCTGTTTAACTGTTCAAGACGTTTCTGGCTTGGTTTCCAAAGGGCAGCTGAGCCAAAACCACGGATACAACTGTCAGCAAGAGACTTGGGAACAGAAGCGACAATGGTTTAATGCTGTTTAATGAATGACAAGTTAAACTGTTTCAAATTGTAAGATCAATATGGGTGTAGCGAAAAAGCAACCCAGGCTCATTCTGAATACATACCCCTATATACATTCTGGAGAAAGCAAAATAGATCCCAGGAGCTACGTTTTTTGCAGTTTTTGTTTTTGTGAATCCACCAATGGCCGATGTGTACGCTTTGTCAGATCTCAAATTTCTCTTGCCAGTGTCATTCGCACCTGCTGTTCTCACGTAAATCCACCAGAGGCCGCTGTCGACTGAGTGACTGACCAACCGATCAATCCCCTCACCCTCATCCGCCCACCCTTTTCTCTAAACCCAACTGCAGTGTTTTAACAAGATTTAACAAGATTTTAACCACATTCTCACCCTGTTATTTACTTGTTTATTTTATTTTTTATTTTGTGTTTTTGTCTTAGCTGCCTTCTGGAATCGTTTTTCACCAGACTCGAACCCTGTCGTCGCAGTCAACTCACAGTCAAGTCTGCTGATGTATGTGTCGAGCTATCGGGCAAACTTGTAACAGCGGAAATAAGGATATCCATACAGAGATGAGCGGTCAGCTGCTAAGCGAGAAAAGGAACGGCGTCATACATAATTTGCCATCTCCAAAAACGTATATAGGGCTGCGTTTTCAATACAGAATGAGCCTGTGTTTCGAAACAGTATTTAAGAAATCGATTCTGTGATTTTCAAAAAGCATCGCGACTCTGTTGAATGAACTCAACTTTTAACACCAGGTGGTGCTCTAGGCTAGACATTATGCTATAAGCTGGGTGACGCAGTGGCGCAGTAGGTAGTGCTGTCGCCTGACAGCAAGAAAATCGCTGGTTTGAGCCTCGGCTGGGTCAGTTGGCATTTCTGTGTGGAGTTTGCATCTCCCTGCATTCGCGTGGGTTTACTCCCACAGTCCAAAGGCATGCGGTACAGGTAAATTGGGTAGGCTAAATTGCATGGATGTTTCCCAGAGATGGGTTGCAGCTGGAAGGGCATGTGCTGCGTAAAACATGTGCTCGATAACTTGGCGGTTCATTCTGCTGTGGCGACCCCAGATTAATAAAGGGAATAAGCCGACAAGAAAATGAATGAATGAATGTATGCTCTAAGCTAGTTATTTTAATAGCAGATGACGCTCTAGACTAGTATTTAATGTCAGATGGTGCTCTAGGCTAGTTTTTAACAGCAGACAGCAATCTAGGCTAGTTTTTAACAGTAGATGGCACTCTAGGTTAGTTTATAGCAGCAGACATTGGTTTTTTTTATACCAGATGGTGCTCTAGACTAGTTTTTACCAGCCAATGTCACTCTAGGCTAGTTTTTAACACAACTTGGTGCTCTAGGCTAGCTTTTAATAGCAGATGTCGCTCTAGTCTAGTTTTAAAAACTGATGCCTATCTAGGATACTTTTTAACACCAGATAGTTCTCTAGGCTAGTGTTTTTAGTGTTTTCTAGGCCAACCCTGTTCCTGTAGGCACACCAACAGTACATATATTGGATGTCTCCCTCAAATGAACCATTCATTTCAGGTTGTCTGGAAACACACAGCACACACACACATTGATTGCTGTACATTAATGTTTATTTTGAAAGGTAAGGGTCCTCAGAACAACATCCCGTAGAACACATTTAGTCCAACAACAGAATAGTGTTGAATTATGGATAGTTAATCATTTGTTTATGTCACCGTTTTTTCCAGAGTGCTAATGTTTACATTGTTTACTATGTTATTGATGCGCGAAAACGTTGTGTTTGTAGTAAAAAGCAAGATGATGTCATAGCTTGCAGTGTTACAAATAAAATGAGACCACGAACTGAATAAAAAGTCATAGTTATAGTTACTAAAATCTAAAGAAAGCAATCGAGTGTTATCTATGCTATCTATGACCCACTTTAAGCAAGTCACTTACTTTCTAGTTTGACTGATGGAGAATTTGGCCAATGGGTGCATGATTCTTTCGTTATATGGTGATGTTTATTCATTCGTTGGACACGTTGTTGTTTTATTGCTCTTTGTGCACGGCCACAGGTTCAGCGCTCCTGTCAATCATTATGTGACATGATGCACATGACCTGCATAGCTTTATGCTAACAGTTCAAGCTAGGACAGGGATGTTAGGGACTTTGGATGTACTCAACAACTTCTGGTTGACATGGACTTTAAACAGCAAGTAAATAACTCTTCCTGTAAAACATATTCCACTATAGTCTTTATTTACGACTTCATTTGTAGACACTAGAACTGTTTTTCCCCCCTGCAGCGATCCGCCACTGTGCTGTATTATCATGTATGAGTTTGTAGGCTGCAGGGTGAAGGCGATGGTCGCTGTTGTAGCGTCAGTGTAGCGGCTGCTATTGTGCTGGTACACAGGTACAGTAATTAAACTGTCTCACCGCCCAATCCCCTCTGCCTGCCAGCTGCTGATGTATTATAGAGACATTCAGCTAATCGATTAAAAGTGCTCAGACAGGGGAGATGTTTGACAGCCCTGTGCTAAGATGAAATTAGTGTGTATGTGTGTGTGTGTGGGAAAGGCCACGAGTGACCGCTGCCCTATGGGAGCACACACACACACTGTATGTGCTGATACGCGTGTAATTAGGAGTGCCGCGTTTCGACAAGATTTCCAAATGATCCCGAACGCATACGAAAAAAAGGACATGGGGTAAAAAAAAACAAAAAACAAGGAGGAATCCGGGGGGCGAGGAATGCTGCGGAGGAGGCTTTCCAACAAACTTGGCCTCCATCCAGCGTGGCTGAAAATTACATGAAATTATTCAGCTGCCGGGGAATGTGAAATCGCACTAATTGGCTTTTGAAGTAGCCCGTGTGTGTGCGGCTGGAAAGGCCAAGGCCGGCCGCGGTTTGGCCCACTCGGGAGCTCAATCGATTTCACAGCTGATATTTCTTCGAATCAACACTTATTTTACATTGCACGCGGGGGCTCCTTTTAAATGCAAATCTGGTGTAAACTGCACTTGTTGGTCCGAGCGCAAACAAGGCGAGAGGGTGTGCGCAAACATGGAAATAAGCTGAATTTTATTTACTTCAAAAGACCGGGTGCCGACCGCTCGCTTTCGAGAGCGAACCTGGTAAACATTTGCAGTTTGCCTTCTTCCAACTGTTCCGCCAAACAAATCTCTAAAAAATGCAATGTGGGTTTTATTAGCCGTCTGCGTCCTGGAGCAGAACATGGATTTTACAGTGGGTGAAAAAAAGAGGGCTTGTGTGTATACTGGACCCCTGAGGATCAGTCTCAACAAACCTGTCTGCATTTCATCTACAAATCATATAAAATCGGTAACCAGAGTGTATTTGATAACACTTTACTTAAAGTATTTAAATATAATGCATTATAGCTATTCTTCTTGTGTCAGGGAATAGGCATAAATTATAAAATGTAGTATTGTAATACATAATGTGCATGTGTATTTATGCATAATCCAGTAATCTTGATTTACAATTGTTCACCTTTATTAATGCATTATTTTGTATTTTATTATTTGCAAAATAAAAAATACTGGTTACTATACTCTGTTCAATATTAGATGCTCAGAAAACGTAATGTATTAAAACACGACTAACTAAATAAATAAACAATAAACTAACAAATAAATAAGTTAATTTGTGCATTACACAGCACCATATATAAATACAATGCTCAGCATATATAAGTACACCCCCCACAAATCTAACTTTTAAATTCATATTTTTGATAAGAAGCTATACAATTTTATATTTGTACATATACATTAGATTAGTCAGTATACTGAAGCCAAATCTGGAGCTTATCTAACAAAATAACTTACGAAAACGGTCCAACAGCTAGTACAGCCAAATTTACATGTTATTGAAAAAATATTAAAGACAACTTTAAAAAAGAGGAAAAGTCAAGAGAAGCAGACAAATAAATTGGAAAAATGTTAGTTGAAATTTTGTAGGTTGTAAATTTGTTTGCAATATTCTGCTTGAATTGAATTGTATTCTCCTTCAAATTCTAAATATGTTTGGTGACTAAAATATTATTTTAATAAACATATCTGTTTAATAAATCTGTATTGCTTAAATGCACAAAAATACATTGCCTATATTCACTAAGAAATGGATAAAAATATTCATTTTCAAAATGGGGTGTACTCAATTATGCTGAGCACTGATTATACAGTGCATCCGGAAAGTATAGCGCTTCACTTTTTCCACATGTGTTTATGTTACAGCCTTATTCTAAAATGGATTAAATCCATTTATTTCCTCAAAATTCTACACACAATAGCCCATAATGACAATGTGAAAAAAGAGTTTTTTTAAATTGTTGCAAATTTATTAAAAATAAAAAAGCTGAAAAATCACATGTACATAAGTATTGACAGCCTTTGCCGTGAAGCTCTAAATTGAGCTCAGGTACATTCTGTTTCCACTGATCATTCTTGAGATGTTTCAGCAGCTTAATTGGAGTTCACCTGTGGTAAATTCAGTTGATTGGACATGATTTGAAAAGGCATACACCTGTCTTTATAAGGTCCCAGGGTTGACAGTGCATGTCAAAGCGCTAACCAAGCATGAAGACAAAGGAATTGTTTGTAGACCTCTGAGACAGGATTGTCTCAAGGCACAAGGCTGGGGAAGGTTACAGAAACATTTCTGCTGCTCTTAAAGTTCCAATGAGCACAGTGGCTTCCATCATCCGTAAGTGGAAGATGTTTGGAATCACCAGGACTCTTCCTAGAGCTGGCCAGCCATCTAAGCTGAGTGATCGGAGGAGAAGAGCCTTAGTCTGGGAGATGATCAATAACCCAATGGTCACTCTGTCTGAGCTCCAGCATTCTTCTGTGGAGAGAGGAGAAGTTTACAGAAGGACAACCATCTGTGCAGCAATCCACCAATCAGACCTGTATGGTACAGTGGCAAGACGGAAGTCACTCACCGCCTGGAGACCATAAGAAACTAAATTCTCTGATCTGATGAGACAAAAATTGAACTCTTTGGAGTGAATGCCAGGTGTTACGTTTGAAGAAAACCAGGCACCGCTCATCACCAAGCTACACTGTAAAAAAATGGCCTTAAAATTTTTTTTAAAATGCTACAGTAAAATCCGTAACCTGGTTACCAGTATGTTTCCTTAATATATACGGCGATTAACCATAAATTGACTTTCCCAGAATTCCCTGCATGGCACATCACTTTTTATGCTTTTTGTTGACATTACTATGGATCTTTTTAGTTGTTTCCCCATCAGTTATGTACATTAGAGATTTATGTTGCATCTAATGTTGATAAACAAAATTTATTTCATGACTTTAATGTTATGCGTGTTACCATACTGGAGTTTAGTAGCTGTGTGAATGACACTGAGCACCTTCTATACACTGATACACTTTTCTGCTTGTGGGAAATGTTGTTTGTGATGAGAATTGGTTCAATATGTAACTTTCTCATCACCACGAGCATATGGCTGTGTTAACATGTCTAACTGTGTAACAAAAGATGTGTAGATGTTGGTAATTCAAAATACAGACATATTACATCTATAAATTAATGAAATACGGTAGTTTACTTTAAAAATAAAAAATACTTTTACGGTTTGTACCGTATTTTTACGGGAAAATACTGGCAACCAGAGCTACCGTTTTTTTACCGTAAATTTTACGGATTTATTTTTTACAGTGTAATACCATGCCTACAGTAAAGCATGGTGGTGGCAGCATCATGCTGTGGGGATGTTTTTCAGCAGCAGGAACTGGAAGACTAGTCAGGATAGAAGCAAAGATGAATGCAGCAATGTACAGAGATATCCTGAATGAAAACCTGCTTCACAGTGCTCTTGATCTCAGACTGGGGCGACGATTCATCTTCCAGCAGGACAATGACCCAAAGCACACCCCCAAAATATCAATAGAGTGGCTTTACAATAACTAGGTGAATGTCCTTGAGTAGCCCAGCCAGAGCCCAGACCTAAATCCTATTGAACATCTCTGGATAGATCTGCAAATGGCTGAACACAGTTGCTTCCCATCCAACCTCATAGAGCTTGAGAGGTACTGCAAAGAGGAATGGGCAAAAATTCCCAAAGACAGATGTGCCAAGCTTGCGGCATCATATTCAAAAAGACTCAAGACTGTAATTGCTGCCAAAGGTGCATCAACAAAGTATTGAGCAAAGGCTGTGAATACTTATGGACACATTATGGGGTATTATGTGTAGAATTTTGAGAAAATAAATAAATTTAATCCATTTTGGAATAAGACTGTAACATAAATGTGGGAAAAGTGAAGCGCTATGAATACTTTCCGGATGCACTGTATATGTATGTATGTATGTATGTATATATATATATATATATAGTAATGTTTTTGCAGTATATTATGACTTTTTGTATTTATTACAATACACAGTAATAGAATTGTATAATTACAATACACAATAATATACTGCAATATATATTTTTGGTCATTATAATAATACGATTTTGTATTTACTGTTGTAATTCTTGGAGTAAAATGTGACTTAAAATCTGTCTATTAATGCACCTTTAGAAAATGTAATGCATTAAAAGATGACAATCTAAATTAT